>NC_143586.1:10530490-10680888 GCF_048544385.1 Mastigoproctus giganteus | reverse complement strand
CATGAGCTGCTTTGATACCTAGGAAGATTATATCAAGTTGAGCTTTATCAACTGATGGCACTTTCTGAACATTGAACGGAGCTGCCAGGAAGATAGTGGTTATCGAGCGACTCTGGAATATAAAGGTAGGTGTCTTATGAGAAAGCAGTAGTCAATACGCTTAGGAAGGAAGATCTTATCGAAAATCTTTAGGAGAGAGCAACTGACAGAAATGGGCCTGAAACCTTTGTAATCCTTAGATTGTGATTTTTCTGGACAGGGAGAAAATGAAGTATTTATCCCATCTGGTAACCGGTTCTCCTGTGGTAAGAATGTTATTAAAAGCTTTCACGTGGGTTCGACGACGTAAACATTGCAAACTTTCACAATCAACAAGGGAAACTGTCTGGCCCTACGTTGCTTCATTTGTTTACCCAAGGTTTACCTCCTATACAGATAGTGGGCTAGGAACGTGTACAGATATTTTGAAATGTACATCATACAATTTTATACAAATTTTAAAGACATTTACAATAATTATTAAATAGATAATCACATTTACTTAATTGCAAGTTACAATTCACTTTAAAATAAAATTGATCTTAATAATTAAAGAGATAAATATACAGGTTGACTCATACAATATATCTTTCTTCAGCAAATGACATAACAAATTTACTCATTTTTCATCATATCATTGGATTTAATTGTTTACATCATATAAATTTCTGATTAAAAAATTCAGCTCAATTTTCATGGCAGTCCTGGTGATGTAGTCCAGATTTGGTCCATAATATGCTTCTGTATTCTTTATTGACTTCAAACTTTACTGGATCAATGGAGAAGGTGTCGAAGTGTTCGATGGTGTTACATGGGAACGTTCCTTTTAAGGAGTCCAGGTTAGATAGCTCCACCTAAGCGGGGGATGGTTTCTATTTCTTGCTCTTGTGAGTGCAATAATATCTTCTATCGATCAGGCATCAATTGGCGAGTATTGACAGATTTTTTTAATGATAGTGAGCTCCCAGGAGATCATGCCTAAATTGACTAGGAGAACGGATTCGAGATGGTGAACGGGTTCATTCTCAAACGGTTCAGCCACCGCAGAATTCAATATTCATTGTCAGAAATTTGTTACATTGAGAGGTAGATGCAGAGGACCAGATTATAGTGGTATACGTGTGAGACATCTATTAATGTATTGTCCGATCAGTTTGATGTTGTGACAGCCTGCGAGCTCCTGGAGGATAGCCCAGAAAACAGCATAGGTCTTCTTCTTTGCCTTTAGGAATTGTTCCTTGAAATTTAAGTATTCATCCCACGTTAGCCCAAGGTGGGTATGAGACGAAACTTTGGGGATTGTCTCACCGTTAACTGTAACTAGGATGCCATTCTTTATCTTCCACTTCGTGATTGTCATTTGGGCTGACTTGGAATTGTTCAGTTGGAATCCAGCTCGCTGTAGGAAGTCAATTAACTGCTGAATTCCCTAGGAGGTTTCATTATTAATTTCTTGTATCTGTTTCGGGTCTTTTGAAATAAAGAACGCTCTAATAAAGAATATTAGATCGTCAGCGTTGGAGTTAAAATTTGGATTTTTTGCTAGGAATGGTTCAAGTAGGATTGCAAATATGGTTGTCGACAACACTCCACCTTGAAGTACACCCCTCATTGCATAGGTGGTTTTTCAGTGAGTTCCATAGGCTATAAGTAAGTGTATCTGCTGTAGTAAGGACTCCAGAATGCTGACAATTTGGTTAGATACTTTGAAAGATCGTGATAAAGATTATGATAAGATCGTGATCTGTGAAGCGTTGAAGCTCGCTACTGCTGCATAGGAGAGAGTTGAAGGAAAGTTCAAAGGTAGATTTTATCCATTCCCTGAACTTATCCTACTAGGAGCCCATTTTTAGGTTGGCGCCTAGCAATTCCGTTAGATGTCTTTAACCTTCTTAAGATCTGATGGTTTTAAAATGCGAAATAAAAAAATGATTAATTTCTCAGTAGCCACTGAAATTTCCGGAAACTAGGTGGCAGGGCCTGCCAGAATGCTGAATATAAATCTACTGGGTTCCCTGACCTGTCTCCAAGGGGCACGTGTGGGCAACGGGGGGGGTCTCATTAGGGGCCCAACGACTAAATGGTCAGAGATACAACATACCATGACATTACACAACAGGACACTGCCCATATATTTTTTGTAAATCTCTGGCTTTCACAGACCTCTGTGCTACACAAACAATGCATACAACACGGAGATGGGGGAACCCCTGGTGCCATTAGACATCAAATACTTTACACTTTACACTTTTATATTTATTTAAGGATAATTTTAATGGTCTATTTGATTAGTCAATGCATGATGTCCTCTTCACGCTGTTACTCACCATCTGCCGATGAAATCTACTGTTCTCGCAGTGATCGTTTCGCTTTTCTCTATAGCGGAGTTGGGGAACCCTCGGAGTTGCATTACAATTAACAGTTAGGGGGTGCGTTAATCGCCGAGCCACACAATCCGTTTCTTGGCATATTTGATAAGTGTTAGTACTTGTTAGTATCAGCACAATAGTTTAATCTGTATATTACACCGCTACTTCAGGACGCGACACTTAGGGTATTTTGGGGAAGGGCGTCGGTATGTAGCAGCTTCAAAGGTATGGTCAGCAGGTGATCTAGAGGTAAAAGATGAAAGAGTTCCGTTCTGTGGAAAAAACAGAATGTGAGTTACTGACATATGAGAAGAGTGAGTTTAAAAAATAACACCGTAATTAGGTAAGGAGAAGAAAATAAATGAGGTTTTCGCGCCAAAGGGGAGTGGGTTGTTATTTTTTCTGGTTCAGTTCGGGGCTCATTTCTGGGAGAATCCTGCCATGTAGTGAAGAGTTCCGCTGTGCATTAGTGGAGGAAGTTTAGTAACGTGTGGGCGAGAGAAGTCTGAGTGTTAAAAGTGAAAAAGTATTGAAATGCGTAAAATAAAATGGTACCTGTCTTGCCCGGTTACTCCTTAAGCAGCAACGTCATTAGAGAATTTTAACTTATCTGTCGTCGGGTATGTTCCTGTGCTAGAAGTTTATCCTGGAGCTGAGTAACAGGCAAGTCAGATAGTTCACCTAGTTTCTACTACTGCTATGGTAATTTCCTTCAGTATTAACAAAGAACTGTTCTCGAAATAAGACAGTAATGGAAGAGCTTTACCGCAGACTTCAACCAAGAAGAGCGACTTCATCGCACTTCGTGGAAGGAATCCGCGCAAAGAGAAGGAACGTAAGTCCTCTGAACTGTTGTTTACTGCGCTGTATTTAAAAGGGTGCTTAGATAAAATTGTAGATTATTTTAAAGTAAGGTTAAGTTGAAGAAATTACAAGAAATGTAAGGAAACGTTCAGTATTGAGTTGGTTTATTGGTTGAAGTTGTAAAGAGAATTGATATTGCTGATTAAGAGAAATACGACGAAATGATTAGGATAGAATTAGTGGAGTGATCGCAGTTATAGAGAGAATTTATATATATTATAGTTGGGAGGAATCCCTCAGCTCCTGGAAATTCTCTAATATTTTAATGCATTATGGTGGTAACTTGTGGATCTTAGGACCTACTTGAGGTGCTTGTGGACCTGCTTAGGACCTGACATACTAAGGGCAATACTAAGGTGCAGGGGAAATAAAAAATAAATAAACAAGAAAAATACCCCTCCCACAGAACAAGGGGCGATACAGATCTGCAGGTTGGCTACAGAGTAGATTTCAGATATCGTGATACCCAGTATGGCACAGACTGTGTCAACGACTGCACAGATGAAAAAATCGAGCTGAGTCCTCGAATAAATTAAACTATTTATTTTTAATTTGCATACACTAACTTTCTCTGAACATGTATGAGTGCTACTGCATACGCAAGCAGGACCATGTCTTTTAAGATTTAAAACAAAACTTTTTACCACTCGACTGGATTCAAAGAAAGCCCCTGGCAATTTGTTGCCTGGATGTAGTTGGTTTTCTTAATGCAGCCATGCGTACAAGAAAGCTTCTACATATATTAAACAATCCCCATAAAATCACGCAGATATAATTAGTTGTTTGAGTCAAACAGATTCTAAATAACAAAAGATGGGAAAGGGAAAAAATAGGAAAGGGGACTAAACTACTGAGCAGTATACTACTGAGCATGATAGTACAGTATTTGTTATCATAATAGCTTCTAGGAACTGTGACAGAATTGCAGATATAGGCTAATTATGTTTTCTTCACACTGAAAATTTCATCATAATCCTGTATCTTTGCATCTACATAATTGATGACCTTGAATCAAACTCAAAATAGAAACGCAACAAACATCTGCTTAATTAAGGCGGTGTTTCAATAATATTATGCGAGATGGCGCTACGTTTTAATGGGATTTATTTAACAATTATACGTGTTTAATTATGATTTACATTAGGTGGCGCTGCTTGAAAGAGAGTGACGTCAGCTTACATTTTTTACGCTTCTTTAATTCTTTTCATTATTATAAAATCGAAATGAGTTTGTTACAGGATCTTTTACCGATAATAAATTATAAATTAAATTATAATAAATGCTTTATAATTATAATTTAATCATAATAAAAACTTTTAATATCACAATTTTGTGATGCTAAAAGTGAAAATTATTTAAACAATACCAAAAAACAAAACAGGAAAAACAAGGAAAATATTAAAAGGTAATTTTTATGGAAATACTGTATTAGCTTTAGATGAGTAATAAAAAGGATTACTTACCGTAGCAGGAAGAGAATCCAGTTGTCTGCCTCCGTGATTTGAGACCACCACTGCAGAAGCTCCGTGATTTAATACTTCAACAGCATCCTCTCCTGAAAGAGTAGAGCAATAACAAAGGATTTCAGTCTTTTTAACGAAATCCCTTAAGTTGACTAAATGAAAGAGAAGATAATTATAAATTGTATTTTTCAAAATAGAGAAGCAAAATTTAATGTGTTTTCTATGTTTTTTTTTCGAGGGAGTGGGTTGGAAAGAATTCACATAGAATTTTAAGAACATTAAATCAAAATTTGTTGGAGGAATCTTATTGTCGTAGTTTGATATGAACGAAGGCTGGAATTAATTAGTTTGAATTTTTTTCTTTCTCGAATGTAAACAGGTTACGTTTTAGATATATCTTGAAACAATGCGGAAGCATCTTCCACCATTGCTTTATTTCGTCTCGTCTGTGTGTCTGTCTGGCTGTAGGTGCTCATGTAATACCACCTTTCAGATGGTATTTCAAGAAAAACACTGACAGGGAGAAAATTTGAGTATACTGAGTTATGCAAAGCCATTAGAAAGAGACTCAGAGAGGACATAAGAAGATTTAACACACGAAAAGTAGAACAAGCATTAAGGGAACACAAAGGATTTAAATCAGCAGCCATGAGCAGTAATACAGAAAGACAAATGATACTGAAACTGAAGAATAGCGATGGTGTACTTATAAACAGCAGAGAAGGCATAATTCAAATAGCAGAAGACTGCTGTAGAGAATTATACAAGGAGCAGGGGAATGATGCCAGCAGTGGGAAAGATGGATTGCAAATTAGCAACACATACAACATACCTGATATTCTTCCTGATGAGGTAGAACATGCATTGAAGAAAATGAAGAATCAGAAAGCCCCGGAGGAAGATGAAGTTACTGTAGAGTTGTTAAAATTGGGAGGAAGAGACATAACACAAAAACTGGCAAGGCTCTTCACAAAGTGCATTAGAAAAGGTGTGACGCATAAGCAGTAGAATAATGCAATCATAGTTTTGCTGCATAAGAAAGCAGATAAATCAGAAATTGGAAATTATAGACCAATTAGCTTGTTATCCCACATCTACAAGTTGTTCACAAGGGTCATTACTAACAGATTAGAAAGAATACTTGATGAGAATCAACTGAAAGAGCAAGCTGGCTTTAGGACAGGATTCTCAACTATGGATCACCTTCACGTAATATCACAGCTAATGGAGAAAGAAAATGAATATAAAACACCATTATGCTTGGCATTTGTGGATTATGAAAAGGCATTTGACTCCATACAGCATAAGGCAATGTTTCGGGCACTGGAAAGACAAGGCATAGATACCCCATATATTATGATTTTGAAGAAAATATATGAGAGTGCTACCTCCTTTATTAGACTAGACAAAGACAGTAGCAAATTTAAAATTGAGAAAGGAGTTCGACAAGGAGACACAATATCTCCGAAGCTGTTTACTGCTGCCCTTGAGGAAGCTTTCAGAAGATTAAACTGGTCGCAGAAAGGAGTCAATGTGAACGGAGAGTACCTAAACCATTTACGATTTGCAGATGACATTGTGGTCATAAGCCACGGTCCCAAAGAAATAGAGGAAAATCTTAATCAGTTATGCACAGCTAGTAAGGATTTTGGACTAAAGATGAATATGGCTAAAACAAAAGTAATGATGAACAAGTATGCCACAGAAAGGGAAATAATGATTGAAGGAGCAGTAATTGAAACGGTGGAGTCATACTTATCTGGGACAAGTTATTAGCTGTAATAATGATAAATGGCTGGAAGTGAAGAGAAGAATAAATTTTGGATGGATAGCATTCAGGAAATATAGTCACATACTGAAGAGCAATATCCCAGTTTGTCTGAAACGTAAAATAATGAACCAATGTATACTCCCCACCATGACTTACGGAAGTGAAACTTGGGCACTCACCAAAAGAACGGAAGAGAAGCTGAGAACTACACAGCGAAGAATGGAACGAATCATATTGGTAATCAGACTGTTAGATAAGAAGAGAAACACATAGATTAGGCAGCAAACTCAAGTAAAGGACATTCTTATCAAAACTAAAGAACTAAAGTGGTCTTGTGCAGGACACATAGCTCGAAGATATGATGACAGATGGACTAAGAAAATAACAGAATGGTATCCAAGAGGAGTTAGAAGAAAACCTGGAAGACAAAGGCGGAGATGGATAGATGAAATTCATGAGTTTGCGGGTAGTAAATGGATGGCCAGTGCACAAAACAGAACTGGAAAGCTGCTGCAGAGGCCTTCATCCTGCAGTGGATTGAAGATGGCTGATGATGATGAAGATGATGTGCAGAATTTGGGTAAAAATGAAAAGAATCTAGCTGAATGTACTGTCAGTAAGTCTTAACTTGATAATTTAATATGGTTATAAATGTTTTTGAGAAGTCGACTGTACTCCAAAGATTTGCAATTGGGTATCAGTTTTCTCTCTCTCTGTAAAGTGCACTGTGGTGATGGTGGATGGCGCTTCAGTCTTCTAAACGTCACCAATGATGGTGTTCCACAAGGTTTAGTTCTTTCTCTCGCTCTTTTCTCTCTTGTATATTAACGACCTTCTTCCACTGACAAGAAATCGTCTGCATAGTTTTGCTGATGATGGCTCATTGTATTCCCACCTTCTAGTTTGAGAAATCTTGCCCTGCGCAAACATCCTCCAAGTCTCGAATATCCACCACCAAGTCCTTAAACGCCGAACTGTAGGTAATTCTCCAATAGGGAGAAAAAAACTAACTTAGTTAACCTGAATCCTTATACAATCCATTCCCATCTTATTTCTCGCAAAAAAGAGCCTGCTACTTCTGTAGTCATCTTCAATAACACTCAGATTTCTAGACAAGGTCTCTCTCTACATCTCTCTACTATTAGAGGTCAGGGTAATCTAGGGATTAACCTGACTTCTAATCTCTCTTGGTATAACACACATCACAAATATTGCTTCCTCTGCATCTAAAAAACTTAGTTTTCTCTTTTGCTCTCCGCGTTATATTTCTTCTACACAACTTCTCACACTGTACAAATCTGAAATCCGCCCTACCATGGAATATTGTTCTAACATCTGGAGTGATGCCCGCAAAACCTCTCTCAGGCTTGTAGACATCATTCAAAAGAGGGCAGTTAGGTTACTTAATGACTCGCCTCTTACAGAATCTCTCCACTCTCTGTCTCACAGACGTTCTGTTTATGCTGTTTTGTTTTTCTATAGATACTTCCATGGGCACTGTTCTTCTAAGTTGGCCTTATAAATCTCCTTCTATTTCGAAAGCAGTGCCGCAAGCAATCAGCATTTATTTACTGTCCAACTTCAAACTCATAGAACTAACTTTTCTTCTTCCTCATTTATCCTTGCTCCAGAAAACAGGATAAATGAGGTCTTAATAATGAAGACTGAAGATAAGTGCCTTTAGTCTTCTCATCCTTTCAACAAGAATCTTCTATCTTATTAGTATTCATCCAATGCATAGTACTAAGTCCTAAAAGTCCAAATACCTCTTGTGTTTGGGGTTTTCATGAAAAAAATCCTAATTTACAAAGCAGTTATTCTTTTGTGCATACGCATCGGATACTTTATTTTGTATCTAAAAATTAACTCATAAAAGTTTGGTTAATATCATAAACTTGATTCCTAGTTGAGACTTTTCGAATCATACATATTTATCTTTGTAGATTCAAAACTCGTGGCCAAACTCAAGAACGGGTTGTGTAATAGATTTGAACTGTTAATCTCTTGTAAAAGTTCTGGGAATATAAATTCCATACGTTTAACAATTCGTGTTTTTCTTTCTTCTTAATAGAGAATCAGTGAGAACCAACCAGAAGATTTGCTACCACGGTACAAGAATTATTAATAGCAGCTCACAAAGACGAGGTTTTCCAGGGGTTTGTTCCAGTAATTTTTTTTAATAAATAATATAGAAATAAAGCTGCATATGACAATATTATTATATAACACTAGACAGTCACCATACGTGGTAACATTTCGGATAATGGTGGCAAGTCGCCAAAACGTATTTTAAAAACCAATTAGGGATTTTAATTAAAATCATAAGGTTATAGATTATTAAATTGCTTATTTTTGATGTTCTAACTTTGTGGTTTGAACCTGGTTTGCATAGTACATTTTTACTCACCGGACACGGGAGTATTAACAGCAAATTATTCAAATTAGGATTGTCTCCTACCCCTCTTTGTCTCTGTGGACAGGAAGAGAGTATTGACCGCATTATTTTCGACTGTCAATATTATCAAGACTACAGGCGTGAACTACAGCTTGTTTCAGATACCTTCACAATGGTAAATAAAACTGCGCTTATCCGATCTCAAGCAGCATTTATAGCACTGAACACCTTTGGCTCATGTGCTTTTAAAAGAAGAGAGGAGCTTAAATTTGCTAATTTGGAATAATTTTATCCGGAGTTGATGAGGATTGGATACTCATTGTAATCAAATATACCCTGCTGGACATTGAACGTGTTCCTGTATATAGTGTAAATCCTTGGTGTTCTTCTGAAGACGTGGAACCTGTTTACAGCGTGATTGGGGTAAAAAAAATAAATAAAAATAAATAAATAAATAAAAAACTTGTTTCTCCGAAGAAGTGCCTGGAGCAATGTTTGCAATAGATTAGACATAATTATATCTCAAGAAATCTTGCTGATCCTAGTTTTTAGGATGGGATCCTCCATGGGATTATTTCCCATAGAATGAGAAATTTGTCCACTTCTCCACCTCCCTTTCCTTTAGTCTTGCTTTATTTCTTCTATCTTCTAACTATTGAAGGGTTCCTCTGTATGATCCTCCTCTCTTCTATTCTTTCCTACCTCTCCAGCTCCCAAACTTCTCCTTCTATAGCCTTTTCATTTCATCCTAATTTGGGCTCTCTCGAGTCTTTTGCCCTGGGCTAGTCCAGCAGGCGAGAGTAGATCCTGGCCGCCTCCACCTGGCGGGTATGGGGGGTGGGACGTGGTGACCAAGTATTGCTACTTCCCATATGCTAAGAGTCAGGTGCCGGCCGAAAACATAATAACACATCACCCACACACTACTCAGCTTTCTTATGTCGACGACATGGTTATTATCATTGAGGGCCCCACCCGCGCCACCATAGAAACCCAGGCTACGGTTGTTCTCACTGCTCTGTCCGTATGGGCCACGGAAAATAAACTCTCAGTCTCCACTGAGAAGAGCAAAACCCTCTTATTAAAAGGCAAACTGGACTTCTCCAGACCTCCTACCATACGTTTTAATGGCCGCCCACTTAAAAACTACCGATCGGTGAAGTACCTGGGAGTAATTTTGGACGACAGGAGAACTTTCATTCCTCATATCCAAGCTATCAAAGAAAAGATAAAAAATTACATCACTATGTTAGCACGCTTTACCCGCAAGGACTGGGGTCTTAAAGGACCAACTCAACGCCTTTTATACTCAGCAGTATTTATACAAATTGTCACATATGGAGCTGCAGTATGGTACCACCGAATGACCTTAGTGCATGTTCAACGTAAAATTCAGCAAATTCAACGACTTATGCTACTACAAATGACCCGCGCATGTAGAACGACATCAACTGCCGCCCTACAGCTACTAACAGGCCGCCTCCCTTTGGACCTCCACGTCGCTTTTATCGGACTTTCTCATGCCATCAAGAAGAATAAGGAAGCTGAATTCCTCACTATTCAAACCCGTACCGATACCGACATCAAAAAGGAACATAAACGTGTGTGGCTACAATTCATAAACTTATGGCAAACCCGCTGGAATAACTCCACAACTGGTGCAACTACTAAACTTTTCCTTCCTGAGGTAACCTACATCAACAAGCAACGGTCCACTTGGTTCTTCCCTAACGTCTATGCTTCCTTCCTATTAACTGGCCACGGGTCCTTCAAGAGACGCCTTCTAGAGTTCGGCCTAGTCGAGGATGCCCTCTGAACCTGCGGAGAACCTGAAGACTGGGATCACGTGATGCACTCATGCAACGTATACTTAGATCTAAGAAACCAACTACTCCTAGACCTCCATACTACATCACTTCGGCCAGAAACCAAGTTATTGGAATCTAATGATGCCTTCCGTGCACTGACCAGTTATGCCAACGAGGTCTTTCGTCGTCGCTGGCATCACCTGCAACTCCCGAACACTACTCCTTTTTTTTTCCTCCTCCTCTCCCCGCCTCCAAGACAGAATGCCTATCCATCCAGAGGAGGGGAAAAAAAAAAAAAAAAAAAAAAAGGTCTTTAGTCAGTATTAGTAACAACATGTATACTTATACTCCTCCTTTTATTAAATGTCAACCTGCAAAACCGTTGAAATTCTACAAAATTCCTTTCATTAGACAGCCAAATTAATTCAGAACCCCTAATAAAATTAGGTACCAAATTAAATAAGTCTAATCTAAATTCATCATACAAATTGCATTCATATAAGATATGATCCCATGTTTCCAACCTTCCACAAACACAGTAAGGATCTTCTACTAAACTAAACTGATGCAACTTACTTTTTAAGGAACCATGCCCCGTAATCAAATATGAGCATTCCATACTTGGATAAAACCAGCGATGCAATTTGTTATTAAAATTAAATTCGACACTAGGTATAAATAAATAAGTTACTCTACCAGTACTACTGGAATCCCAACGGTCCTGCCATAATTTAATTAATTTCACCAAAATTTCTTTCTTCTGTTTGCTGACTGCAGAAGAAACTTCATTAGTAATCCCCAGAAATGTAATTTGTATTCCTTTTCTTATAAAATAACAAAAAGCTCTATACACAACTGTTAAATCCAAAGGCAATACCCCCGCAATCACCTGTAGAGCATTAGTCGAAACAGTCTTACAAACACGCAAAATAGTTAACAACATTATTCTTTGTATTGATAATAGTTTTTGTTTAAATTTTACATTGACAGTACGAACATACCAAATTGATGCAGCATACGACACAATCGGAATAAAAATAGCTTTATAATATAGATACAAAATGCGTTTACCTAATCCCCAATCTTTTCTGGTAACCCTAACTATAGAAGCAGTGTAATTTTTTATTTTCCTACTTAAATAATTCAAATGTTGGAAAAATAATAACTTGTCATCCAAGATAACCCCTAAATATTTTACCTGGGAAACAAGAGGAATTTGTTTACTGTTTACTAATAATCGAGGTGGTCTGTTGTAGTCTAATTTTCCTTTTAATAACATCATGACAGTTTTAGAAGATGAAATTTTTAGTTTATTTAATGTAGCCCAATCAGTCAAATCCTGAACAATAACCTCCATTCTACTTTCTAATACTGCTCTAGATCTTCCTGTCACGCACAAAACCAAATCATCAGCATAAGCCACCTTATAACAATTAGGGACTGTTCTACTTAACCACTGGTTTAAGACCAGATTCCATAAAATAGGACCCAACACAGATCCTTGTGGACAACCGCGATCAATAATTCTATTAAAAGTTAAATGTTGGGATCTTATAATAATCTGTCTAGCCATTAAATAACTTTTAATAATTTGGTATAACAAATTGGGACAATTTAATTCTCTTAATGAAAAAAGCACACTTTGATACCATACAGTATCAAATGCTCCTTCAAAATCTATGAATAATGCTAACACATATTTCTCACCAGAATTTACACTAAAATTAATCAAATCGCGTAGGGCATCCTCTGTTGAACTATTTCTCTTAAAACCATATTGATATTTAAAATGAAGATTTTGTTCGTTGAACAATTTCTCTAGCCTTAACAACAATAATCTTTCCAATATTTTGCCCAAATTTGCTAACAAAGAAATGGGTCTATAACCCCTAGGATCAGTCAACAATTTGCCAGGTTTTTGTAATAATTTTAACAGAGCAATTTTCCAAAATCCTGGAAAAACTCCTTTCAATAAACACTTACAAAATTTTCTGGACACAAGTCAACAAACTTTTTAACACAATTATTTTCAATCAAGTCTAAACCTGGTGTTTTATTATCCCCAACCTTAGAACATACAAATTTCACTTCATCAATATTAAACAATTCCATCTCAGATGATCCAGTGTATTGTTCATTCCCCTGTATAATTTGTTGCTGCTGTACACTATCTTCCCCACAATTGTCATTCAAAAATAAAGTGCTAGTAATAGTAGCAATTGTAGAATACCAATCAGTAGACTCAGTATCATTTGAATACACAGTATTAATTAAATTATTAACATTCAACTTGTTTCTAGTTAACTTAAACAACAATCCCCCTGGCTCACTATTTCCAGTAGTACAAACCAATTCTTTCCATGCATTAAATTTGTGTTCAGAGATTGCCTTATGGTATTCTCTCCTCTTAATTTTATACATTTCTTTATACCTTAATGCTTCATTATTACTTCTACTCCTAACCCTCTGAAAAAGCTTCCTCATTCTAAACACTTCCCTCCTTAATTCTGATAGCTCCAAAGACCACCAAGGTACTTTATGACCTCTCTGTTTTCTTCTCTTAGCAGCCAAATTTAAAGCATTAAAAATAGAGGATTGAACAAAAAATGCATATTCAGAAGCAGTTAATGAATTTAAATTTTCCCTAGTATAAATTGAAAAACTATCCAACACAGCACCTTTAAATTTATCCCACTTAATATTTTTATAATTAAATCTCAAAGTATCATCTGTTGACATATCTGTATTGCTAATTTCAGATAAATTTATAATTATTACAATAGCTCTGTGATCACTGTTAGTCATATTTGTAACAACATCCCAAGAACTGACTCTTCTATTTAATTGATTATTTACTAAGGTGATATCAATATTGGAAACACCATGAATGTTATCAAAAGTATATGGTTTAAAAGGTTCATTCAAAACACTTAAATTATGACATAAAATGAATTCCTCTAATTGAACACCTCTATAATCAACCATATCACTATACCACAAATGTGATTTTGCATTAGCATCCATTGCTAATATAAGATTACTAGAAGCTACAAAATTCATTACATTTTCTAAGTATTGCACTGAAATATCAATATTAAATGAAGGTGGACAGTATAGAGATACTAAACAAAATGATATCACATTAGTTGAAACATGAATACAAGTAGCATGTTCAGAGCAAAGACTAGATATAACAGTGATATTAAAACTCTTATTAAAAACTACAATAGCAGTTTTAGGTTTAACTACAGTAGTGTGTATAACATGAGCAGTTATTGGAAATCCAGTGACCTTACAAGAGTTTGCAAATGTACCTACATAAGGTTCTTGAAGACACAGAATATCATAACTTCCTTCAATCATACCAACTTTAATTTCATCCATGACATTTCTTGATTTTTGCCCATTCAATTGAACAATTCTTAAATAATTTACTCTATGATCATACGTACTAGCATTATTCATCATAATTAATTCGCATACTTGCAATTTCCAATGCCCTGATATATTCAGGGCAATTAACATTTCTTATAGAATGATCATGAATCCTTCCCTTCCTTTTACAATTAACACATTTTGGAGTACCATCCTTATCTTGACAATCACTATATTTATGCCCCCCCCTGGGCACAATGCCCACAAGACACAGTCCTATGTGTACAGTTACCAGCTGAATGTCCGAATCCCAAACATTTAAAGCATTTGGATATTATTACAAACTTTCTGAATTTAAAAGAAGCAAACCCAATGTATAACCTATCACAAGCTAAGATACACCTGTATAATTTTGGATTCATACTTATAACCCAATTATTATACCTGGCTTTAGATCCAGTACAAAATCTAAATAATACACCCTCTTTAACTTCCAATTCAGTAAAACCAAAATCCTTAAAGTTCTTATAAAACAAGTCCTCAAAAAATTCCTCCTTTTCCACATCCTTTGGCACATCATATACTAAAATTGAAGGGTCTGAAAGTTTAATGTTGTCTAGTTTTAAACCTTTATTTACTAACTGTTCAGAATTGATAATTTTATTCAAATCCTCCCTTTTAACTGTTTCAATCAGCACTCCCTTATTTCTTATCATTTTTAAATTTCTAATTTTAATGTCCTTAAAGCCTTCTTTCAGGGATTGAGCCACAACATCCTTCACCTCTTATATGGAAGTAAATTGAGTATTGTCTTCTGCTCGCAATATAAGAGTATTGCCCTGTTTTTGCTGAATGTTTTTAGGTTGATGCCAATGACTTCCATCTGACACACCTTCATGATCCTCTAAAACAACTTGAGCACCCAATTGCCCCTTTACAACACCTGATTTCAATTTATCTGCATAAGAAACTGCCTGTTGTTCTCCAATTGTTGACAGCTTGGACTGATCTCTAATAAGATCATCGAATAGATTGGCTCTTAATTGTAGCTCATCAATCCTAGCCTTCAAACGCTCATTATCAATGAGCAAGGCTGTAGTAATTATCTCCATGTCAACCCATTTATCTAGTATAAAATTTGATGCTGTCTTTATAACCTTGTTGGCTTCGCTCGTAGTGTAATCAACCACAATCTTCTTTAACTTTGTAATCAACTCATATACTGTATTTACATCCCCATATCTGCATCTTTGCTCATATATATTGTTGACTATTATGTTGCTCTCTCTGACATTGGTACCTATGCTTCGTCTGCTAATATCCCCAGAAGAATTGTCAACATCAACATTAAGAAATCCTGAATGAGCCTCTGAAGCATCTGATATCCTTGGCTCTGATGTTAACTGTAAATCCTGTATATCCTCTCTGATCTCTTCACTCTGTGTTCCCTGATCTATAACACCATTCTGAACCTCAACAGCTGTCATGGAACCTACATCTTTATCCTCATTCCTTGTACCACTAACTCCTGGATTAGAACTGAAAGTTGCACCTTGAACTGAAGATGAACCAGCTTTAACATTCTTAATTTTATGCTTTGGATCTGTTGGCTTTTTAGCCACCTCTCCGTGTAGCCTGGGAACTCGCGAAGAGAGGGGGGGAATGTGCCAGGCTCTTCTTCTCTTCCTCCCCCACCTCTAGGATTTTTCTTCTTATCCATATTTTAAACCAGATAATTGATCAACTCAGAAATACAGTAACTATCAGCAGGAAAACCCAATTACGTTTCCCGCTAAATTACGTGTCCGCCGACTATGATCGTTGCCACATGGCAGCCAAATTGGCTCTGCCAATGCGGTAATCCACACACACTTAATCAAATAACAATATTACAACAGTTGATTATTATTTCACCTTGAAACTATTAAAAAAAAAAAAAACAGCTAAAGAAACTCTTCAATAGTTAACGTTAACGAACACAGAGCAATCACCTTCCAAACGTAGCCTCCTCAGCATTGGCACTCTCCTCCTTGCACATGGGAAACGTGGTTCACGGTCAAAAAAAGGTCCTGAGTCTCTGTAGGCTTCAGTGTATATCAATCCTACCACTTAAGTCGTTCCACTCTTGAGTTGCGCGTGAATTTTTTGTCTCAAAAGTTAAGCCTTCGCCGACTTGTAGGCTGTCGACAACACGAGCTTCGAGTAGAATTAGAACCTCATTCAGTTTTGATTTTAATGCTTGCCATTTGGTTTTGGAAAGACATATGAAGGCGTTCGTATTTTCAAGGACTAATACAGGAGTGAATTCCGAACACTACTCCTGGATAACCTCCTCTAGACAGCAACTGATACCCAGCACCGGAAACTTCCAGACATGAAACTGCAAATGGCGGTCAGCCCTGTCGACGCCGCTCCGTGATTCTCCATTGTGACGATCCTGGACTCTTTAATTTGAACTTTACCTATTCTCTTCTTCCTACCCACAGTCTTTCTCCAGGACTCTAACAACTGCACCTAGCACTTTTCCTGCTCCGTTTCGCCTGGGAGGATGCCTACGCTCTGTCATCCTCGCTATCTTGTCTGTCTTCCACTTTCCTGTCTCTTCTCCGCTCTTTCCTTGGCCCTCCCCACTCTCGCTCCTGCAAGAGTGTGGACGGCCCGTCAGATGTCTTTTACTCCCTGGTCCGGCTCCTCGTGCCAGTGGACGGATGCTGGGAGGCTCCTTCCTGGTGATCGCGCCTCCCAGTAACGAAGAGGCCAGTCAAACAACACAAACAACACACTACTCACACATAACCCACACTGACTGGCTTTGCTATGTTAACAGAGTATTTAACGCGGATTTGTGGGAAACCACGGGAACCGCATAACAAAAAACACTATGTCCATTATGTCCACTATATCATATCATTACACTTGCACATCCAACACACTGCATAAAAATGGCCGGTTTTGGCGTGAGCTTCTACACAAGATGTACAACGGCGGCTGATGGGGAAACCATGGAATCCTCCTCAGCAACACATGAACATATTTCCCCCCCCCCCGATGTTCTAACTTTTAAACAATTTTTTGTAGCTTAGATTTTTTCAGCAGTACTCAAAATGCACATTATAAACAACATTTTTAAGAGTCTGGAATTGCTTTTTTATGTCAATAGAGTCCAAAAAATTCTTTGTAGCCCACTAGGGCTAACGGTGCTTTGCATCTGGAATCTGAACGACAACACATTGGATCTGTTTCAATCATAGTGGAATCTGATGTACTCTAATTTCTGACGTCTCACAGCTCATGCATGGGTTACTGTTTTTGGACACTTCAAACGGCTGCGTAACACCCTGGTATACCATGCTGATGGATATGTGGTGTAATCAGCGTTTTCGAATATTTGGTATTTCATGCTGATAATGGTTCAAGTGGCTGACCTTTTAAAGGTCGTTTCGTGTGTAGACATAACTGCACACTACCAATGGGGCAAAAAGCGGAACGGTTCAACAACAAAATCAACTTGGAACTGGTTTTGCTGCTGAGTCAGCTTCTAATTAGGGCACTACGAAGGACAAGAGAAGAGGAGGAGGAGTAGTTGCCAATTGTCCGGCGACATTTATTGGTAGTAATGGTCACACGATGTCAGTTCATTGAAGTATGCGATTCTCAAGGTAAAAGCTGTCTAGAACTCACCTAATTTTAACGATAAAAGTTTTTAAATTGCAATAGATGAAATTATGATTCTACTCTTACTAAGTAGGTTTTATTTTTTTTTTTTTGGCAGGTGCGAAAATAAATACCTTTCGTTGGGCACTTGTCACTTTTTATATTTTGGTAAACTGGTAGAAATTCGTTAGAATTTGCTAAGAGTGCACCTTATTTGAGTAGTAGCAAAAAATTGTCGTATTGATTAAATTTAATATTATAGAGCACTTTAGGGCTATAAGCCTCAGGTTACGAAATAGTTAAGTGACGTGTAATTTATTCGAGGTAGTGCAATATCATGGTAACTCGTTGTGAAGGCATTCACAATATGAGATGTACTTAATGATGCCAATTCCTAGTTAATTAGTAGCTGGCTGCGTGTAGAAATGATGCGCTAATTTACATAATTTAATATTATTTAAAGATCTTTTTCTAAGTCCCTTCTGAGCTGGAAGATATGAAATTTTCACACGTTCTTGGCTCTGCGGTGCATCTTTGACAAAACATATGCACATTCTTTAATCTACTACAAATTTCACAACTAATTTGATGGGAACAAAAAATTCCACAGAAATTATCTTGTCTACTGATTGTGAGAGTCTTTTGAGATTTTGGAATTTAAGGGACAGAGAACAGCCTTTTGACAACTCGATATCATTACTTTGTACCGAAGGAATCGACTCGGTTGAAGAAACGAGTGACAAGCTTACCTGATATTTGTTCTTGGGTGTAAGAAATATTACTGGTATGGGATGGTACTAGTGATTTTTAACCTTGCATTTAATAGAAGCAAAATTGGTACAATTTATTCGTGTGAGCTGTATCAATTTTTATCTCTCCAATTTCTTTTTTTCTTTCTTTCTCTTTTTTGAATTTATTCAAATAAATTTAAAAAAGAAAAAGAGGACATCAATTACTTACAAATATGAGGAACAGATAGGAAGTTGAATAACATTTTTTTAATAATAAAGCAGAGACGGATTGATAATTATCGAGACGTTATACATTCACTGGCCCAAAAAATTGAAATATTTATTCAATATCTAGTAGGCCACCTTTTGCTAGAATATTAGCCCATACACATCGCAGCCTGGATTCCTTGGAGTATGAGCGAATCTAGCTCTAGATTTTACCATTCTTCCATCAGGATATTTGTTAGCTGCTGTAATGTAGTCGGAGAACTGCGAAGCTGAACTATCCTTTGTAACACATCCCAGATATTCTTAATCTTGTTCAGTTCTGGAGAATTAAGCAGCCAGAGTAGATGTTGGAAATCTTGGGTACGGTTCTCGAGCCATTTAGGTGCAATTTTTGCACAGTGGATAGTTGCACTGTCGTCTTGAAGGCATCCATCGCATTCCGGGTAAAATGAAGCATTGCAGGGTTAATATGATCCGTTACAACAAAAAGATATTCACTGGAGGTAACATGACTTTCTATGATACGAGTGGACCCAGTATGCATCAACGGAACACAGCCGATGATGCCACCTCAAGCAGCTTGAGTGGTAGATACAAGACAGTTTGGCAACTTGACTTCATAAGATTCACGCCACGCTTACGTCGTACAATTGGTGCAAAAAAAGTGTAAATCGAAGCTTTTTCCTCTCTTCCACCGTTCAGTGTTGGCGTTGGTGCCATCATTCCAGTCGAATATTTAGACTTTTTACAGAAAGAAATGACTTTCACTAAGGTACACAACTACCAGATCCCGGTTTCTTCAACTCCGGTCGTATAGTTCGATTGGAAATTGGTCTTTTGTTGCCTAAGTTGAATTTTCAATAATTTGCTGCACATTGGACCTTCTATTCTGATGCACAATTGGCTGTAAATTCCTGCGGTCTCCTTCTTATCGACTTTGTACAGCATTTCTTCCTTTTACAGCAGCATTTATCTTTAGTTTTCCCATTCGCTGCACACTTTCGAGATGGTTGCTTTCGCACATCAGTGATATCCTTTGTTTTCTCAATTGTGGCTCCTGCTAAACGTGATCCAACAATAACACCTTTCTGAAAATCGGAAGGTTAACCTTCCTTCCCCATGACTGGATGGATTAAGAAGCACTAAGAAAGCGTAGAGTATTTATCTGACTCCCAGGAATTTTCGATCATACTGACAACTTACATTTACGTACGGGTTAATTATCCAATTACTAAAGGTTTCTAATTTTTTGGCCAGTGAGTATCGCTCGCAAATAGGAAAAGAGACCACCATTACCTGGTAGCTAACACCACCAGCTACCTGACCAATTATAACCAGAAGTACTTTATCCATCTATTAACACACCACGTAACTGATAATATAAAAACCATAATAAAAAGTAGTAGCATTAATTGTTTTTATATTACGTCAAGCGATGGAAAGTGGTTGCCAAGCAAAGTTACATAATCAAGAGCTGATTCACGCGTTGATTATGTCCTTTAACTTTTTCCCCAAAAGCGTGTTCTTCTTTGCGTTATCTTTAAACAGAATAACTTTCCAATACTAGTAACTTTCCAAATCTTGAATTTAATGAATATTAGCAAATCATTGCATTCTCAGTTCGATTCTGTTACAAGTATAAGGAGGTGTATATATTATAAACGACTACCAATCAAAAACAATTTATTGATTTTTAATCATTAATTTAGCAATGAATTCATTTAATAAGCTACCTAGGTGTCGTAATGTATTTATTGTTCCTTAAAAGCAGACGACAAGTGACGTAGAAGTTCACGTCAATGGAATGACGTAATTTTGTTGCTGTTTATTAATGCAATAAATATTAAAGAAGATAAGAAAGGAATAGTGATGAAATAAAAGTAAAATGCTGTTTTATCAATCCTGTAATCACGTGTTAAATTAAAAACAATCTTGAGGAATCACGCACACACATACAAAAATCTCTAGTATAATTATGTTGGCAGCATGATGCTACTTAAATTTTTCGAAGCAGCTGTTAAATGACTAAATTCAATGTCACGGAAGGATAAACCCCAGGGACTCACATTTGGTGAGTATGGGCTTGGTACACCCAGGGTTCTGAGCTGGACATCATCATTCTTCTCTTCCTTGGTGATTTCCTTCTACTCTCTCTCTCTCTCTCTCTCTCTCTCTCTCTCTCTCTCTCTCTCTCTCTCTCGGGGTAACTTAGAATTTTTATTTTGGCTGGTGCAGCAGGAGCCTCAGGCTTCCTTGCACCATATGGCTAATGATGATAATAATAATGTCAGTGCTAAGGCACCTACCTGTGACTACCCCTTTTGCCACTATTGGGAGAACTGTATTGTGTCGAAGCCACTTCAAATCGTTCAGCGTTATGGACTGATCAAAGAGAACTCCGGGGAACGTGTCTTTTCCGGTAGTTGATGTTTGATTGATGTACCCATTTTTGATCATATAGGATTCCAAATTGGCAGGCCTGAAATAACGAACAATAGACAAATTAAAACGAAAATAAATCTCAAGTATCTCTTCAGTTAATCCCATTATACCAGGAAATTTGTTTATCACTCTTATAAATTTATTTTAACCATATTTGGTTACTTGATAATGCCCCAAATATGGTGCACGATAAATCATATTTATCGTGTCTATAAATTGGGTATATTATGTATTTATGTTGTCGAAAAGGTCTTTTTAAGAATTCCCAAAGGCCTTCAATTTGAAGATGGATTCGAAAACCCAGAGCTGTCAGTTATTACGAAAAGTCTCCAAATGCACTACCACTCCGTGAAAGTCGTTTGCGAGTTATAATATCGTAGGGAAGGGAATATGTTTATTAACATCTCCCTTAATGAGACCATATCATTTCCTTATATTGTAAGTAATTCAGCTATCATAAACTGCACGTTGCTGGAACGATACCATAGTGAAGGCCTTCTTTTAAAACGACAACTTAACTTGAAGTTAATGTTCCGTGTTTATATTTACTCCTTTATCTGAATATCCTTGGAACTTTAGTTGTTACATTTCTTGTGGAAATTGGATTATTAAGTCCCCTGAAGCACAAATGATATTTTAATGATATTTTAAATAGATACATATATTTACTTTTATGGTTCTTATTCTCGAAATTACCATGCACCAGGTCCATTGCGGGAGTGGGACGGCTGTTGATTTGGTATGGGTTAAAGATCATGGGAAACGTTCCGCAATCTTAAACAGGGACCCAGAATTTCTAGTTTTCCCACTGATTCCTATAAATTTTTTTGGTAAGTCAAAGAGAAAAGCTGAATTTGTTTTTTACCACTAATACGCCGTTAACAATGTTTATAAACTTGAAGTCCTGGTATTATTTAACATGCTAAATCAGGATATGACACACTAAAAAATGTTCATTGAAAAATAACAAATTCTGGTTATACATAGAAATTGAACCCACATTTCCTTAGAGTTCTATAACGGCTAAATGTTGCGCAAATTAAAGAAATACTTACAAGAGATGCGAGGGAAGAGCAAATCCATTCTTAACATCGCTCGGTCTGTGTCCAGACACCGCCGAATCTACAGTTACCACTATCGCTTTAAATCGGTTTCTCTCGGCCCTTCTGATTAGGTCAATACACAATTTTCTGTCAGAGAATACGTAAAGTTGCAACCAGTGAGTCCCCCTTGGGGCTGCGTTAGCAATATCTTCGATTGTCGTGGTGGCCAGGCTACTAAGGATCATGATGGTACCAGCATTTTGGGCAGCTACAACAGAAAGATTAAAAAAACACAACTCAGTCTTTGTTTAGTCTCTAAAGTTGGGTGTCTTTGTTCATGACAGAACAAGGATACTCATAGCCAAAACTCAGTCAGTTGGTGAAGAAAATTATGCCTGTGCATGTTTATGTCCAAACATGCACAGGCATAATTTTATCTTTATGTGATTACCTTATGCCACTGTAGCAAATAATTTGAATATTTGTATATTGATAAATATTTAATGTATAAACAAGATAAATCATCAAAACCTAGGAAAAAATTATAAATGAATTAAAATGCAGACTATCTTTTCCTTTGGAATTCTTCCTCTTTAGGTAAACTAGAATTCGTAATCAAATATCCAGTTGGTGGCGTAACTGAAGAACACACATGGCAAGGCCCCCCGTAACTAAATTGGAAAATGCTGAAATGCTAAATAAATTCTTAGAACTTCCCATATGCAATGAGGTTTCTCGTGAAGATTGTGAAAATTATACTCCCCCCACTGCGTCCAACGGACGACTTAGCAACTTACCCCTTGCTGTGGCTAGCTCCCCATCCTTGTGTGCCATTTTCTGGAATGCAGTTGGAGCGATCCCAACAGGAAATTCCATGAAGTGTCCTTGGGCTGCAATCCGTGTTGTCCGCCTAGAAACGTCTCGTAGAACCCTGGGCCGAATACGGTACCTGATCAGAACAAAATCAGTTAATCGATTGCAGATAGTACGTCATTCATCACAAAGAAAAATTTGAAACAACGAAAACTAAAATAGAGTTGAAAATATTATGTAATTACATGAGTGGAATCAGCGGATATTGTTAATGGATGCCTACTATCAAATTTAAGATTGGCATCTTAATGCTTCTGTTGAACAGTTCTGTACTGTATCGAAGAATCGATAAAGGAGAAGCCGTGGGTAGCAGGGCACAAAGAGCCCCCCCCTTTTCGCATGCAGCCTTCTGATTGCCCTTGATATTGACATCCAGATTCTTGTGACTGCAGTGAGGTGGAGGCTTAGACGGGTTAGCTCACAAAAAATTAGTTTTCGTGCAATTTTTTTTGAGCAAATTGGGAAAACATGTTGAATCGAGTAGCCAAGAAATAAAAACGTTCATAAAGCTATGAATCCATATGTTTTTATAGATTTCAGGGATCGAAAAATCGATATTAAACCGGAACTTTTTCTAGAATTTACCAGAACTATGAACTCAATTCGTTTGTACCAAACAAGTGTGCAGCAATTAATCCAGAAAGCGCACTTACCTTGTGTAAGCAGCCACGTTGTCCCGCACCGTGTGTTCAAAGTTGGCTCCTCCTTTGTAATAATCTTTGATTTTCTTGTCCAGAAATTTGTCGGCTACGTTTTCGAAGTCTGCCACGGACACCATGGATGACAGAGGAGATCTGTAGGGAAGATTAATTTGTGGATCGTCAGAAGATAGTCTTTCAGTAACTGTTCTAATTAAGCATGGGATTTCAATTCATCCCATGTGTTTCTGCTTTAGTTCATTCTACATAATACTGTATATACTATATTGCGACAAGTATCTGGACACCACTTGGATATGGAGGAAAATGAATCTTATCGCTTATATATATGTCAAGAACGAGTATAAAAGAACCGGTGTCCACTATAGAAGTGAGCATCTGAGCGAAATATGGTACAGTAGTTTGTTTGTTTGTTTGTTATAGGGTTGTTTCGCACATAAACAACTATATTGTGCTGTATATATCAATTGTATAGTGCTTGTATTCGGTTGTCTTTCTGCCTGATTGTTTAATGAAAAACTTTTAGCCTTGCCCCTGACCGACTAACTCAGCCACGTTATGAAAAATGCCCATAAAAATTCCTGATATCATCGAAGGGATTCAAATTCAGGTCATTTCCACCAAGTGATGAATTATGCTTAGACTCGAAAATAAGCTAAAATAAAAATTTCTGTCTATTATAGATTTGAAGTTATGAGAAGTCAAACTGATGTCCATTTCTGACAATGGATAGAATTCCTTTTCAAATCAGGAGAGACCTGAATAAAGCCAACAAGACACTATTCGTATGAGCAATGTTTGTAGATGGCTTCCATCTTTTAAAGGAGGGGTGAGTGACATTTGTGAACAGCCAAAGACGGAGGACCAAAATCTGTGGGCATTGAAGAAAACTAAGATTTTGGATGTAATGACTCAAAACGATAGGATAATGTACAATGAATGCAAGTACTGGGGTGTTCAAATAGGAATATTAACAATTTTAAACACATTAGACTACAGGAAAATGTGCTCAGATAGCTTAATCTGTTAACGAAAACATTTGAAAGGCAAAGATCTGCCAAGATCTGTTGCAGGAGTGCAATAACTTTCAAGGAGATTTTTTAAAGGCCTTGTAACAGGTGCTGAGAGCTTCATCTTCCGTTATGGCCCTTATTCTAAAAGCCATGGAATGGACACATCCATCATCTCTAGTGAAGAAAAAAAAATCTCATATAAAAAATTATGTCCACAGTGTTTTCCGTCAGAGAAAGCTCAATTTGGTTGATTTTTTAATAGAATTATCAGACTGCAAATAAGGAAAGATATTTTCGAATACTTGAAAAGTTTAATACAGTTTAAAAACGAAAGAGGAACGCTCTAACAGGACACCAAATCACATTAAACAAGGATAATGCCGACGACACACTGCCCATATAATTCAGATGAAAATTGTAGACCTATGGTGGAGAGTTTTGCCTTAACTCGTGTTTGGTTCTGCATAAATTTTTTTCACTTTGGGCATAAGAAGAGAAAACTTCTGAAAAACACTTTTTTAAGTGATGAGGAGACGAAAAAGACAGTCACAGGTTGACTTCAACAGCAGGTCCATCCTTTTTAACAATCAATGAAAGATTCTTTGAAACAATCAGGTGGCCGGTTACTTTTGGCTACATAGTGTATAATCGTAATGTTTTCTCTGCTTACTGTTTTAGGTAAGAAATAAGAATTTTTAAGTAAGCAAAATTATTAGGAACGAGTACTTACCTGTCTTCGCATTTTCCAGGACTGAAGTAAAATCCCTGAAACACCAAAAAAACTGTAATTAGGAAATTTATGGGAATTATAACGCCACTATCTCAAATGTATACCACAGTTGAGACAAGTTGTTGCATAAAGAAATGTATCCCTGTGTTTATAGAAAAATTAAATATTCGCTTTTAGAAATACTCTTATCTTAGCATCGTACTAATGGTGTGGCGTACGGCTTGTAAGTCGCTGTGTGCAATACTCACTTCAACTTCCTCTCCATTGGAAGTTTGAAAAGCAGAGAACTGCAAGACAACTGCAAAGAGGACACAGAGCTTCTCAGACACCATCTTCTATTGTTTCTACAAAAACAAATTGAAACTGCATTATTCGAGCAGGCTGTATCTAAAAAATCAAACTAACAAACAAAATAGTCATATTTCTGATATCAAAGTAATATTACAATTAATAATATTTTTTTATTAATTAATTAATCGAAATCGATTTGATTGAACTGTAAGTGAATCCAAAAATAAAAAAAAATAAAATCCAAAAGGTTGAACTTCGAAGGGTTACTGAAATGGGCCTTTGTAATAACTCCTGCGAACCGAGACTCATAAAGAGGAGATACCAAACTTCCTATCGTTATCCTCAAGCTGGTCACAAGCCATGTCTTTCTTTGATTGTTATCTGCTTATATGACTTGGTGATAAGGGATTAGCATGAATCATATAAAGTTTTTATTGTAGGGTTTTAGGAGTTGTCGTTGTTGTAGTAGGGTTTTAGAGACATCAGCGACTAAGGCCAAATTGCGTGTATTCTGAGGTTGCTTTTCTGTTTTCTGGACGATAAACCCGAGTTTCAGGGAGAAAAAACCATGCTACCCTCGCCTGACACCGATTAACTCAGCCACGTTGTGAAAAAGGTCCATAAAAATTCCTCACATCATGGACGGAACTCGAACTCAAGTCTTTTCTACCCGGCGTGGGGAGGACGGCGATTCTACCAACTGTGCTTCCCACCAGGACGGTTACAGGAGCATCAGCAACTTAGCCCATATTGCGTCGTAATATGTCCGTAAATTGCGTGTTCTTTGGCCGATTTGCTGTTTGTTGGAGGAAAAACCCATTTTCCGGATACAAAAACAATGATATTCTCGCCTGAAACCGAATAAATCAGTCACTTTGTGAAAAAGACCCACAAAATACTTTACGAAATAATGCATTGACGAAATTCAAACTCAGTCTTTTCCACCCTAAATTAGAATAATTACCGGCCTCCCACCCGGTGTGGGGAGGATGGTGATATACGAAGTGTGCTACCCACGAGGGCAATCCTTGAAGGTTGCACTCATTCTTGTACATATTCTCGTATATATTTATATTACATATCGAAAGCAGCAATGATTCCTGTTTGTGGAATAAACAGATAATAATAATAATACTAATCAGATAGAAACCTTGCACATAGTGTGCATGGGCAAAGGATTGAAGCTAATACAAGGTATTAGTTTCAATCCTTTATTGCAGCCGGTTTACAAAATCGCGCATTTTGTAAAAATACTGCGACAACCCTGCTTCCAAGCTATTGGGATTAAACGCGATGCATCTCATCAGGCATTTACAACTTTGTTTCCTAAAATGAGAACACCAGATACATATTCAAATGATCATGGTTACCTTCTACTGCCTTCCTCCTGGGTCCTTTAAAAATCAACGGAACGAGCAAATACTTATTGGATCAATAATGGGCACAGGTCTAACGAAAATCATTGTGGTGTATGATGGGAAATCGTGACTGACACACACAAATTATAGAATTATGTATACAAACTAGACGATGTGGCACCTACCGTTGCGCAAAATTTCTTCAGGGATAATTTTATTTGTCAGTCCCTCGATATAGGTCGCGATGCAAAGCGAACGTTGATGTCAACGGAACAGAGAAGAAACAACGTTAAGGATGGGTTAGTTTAAAGCACCAAATATATTATCTGAAGTGTTATCGAGTTCGTGTACACTTTACAACGGAAAATCTCGCAAAAGATAGCGACAGACGCGAACAGGTGGCTTTGGATTTCTTAGAAGAAGTGCGTTTATTGGATTATTTGGGTTATCGATGTTTACTACAACGTTCAACCCAATATCACCTCTTAAATTTTAGTCGGTAGTAGATACGCAATTCAAAATTATCTTCATGGACTGGGAATTCCGGCAACAAGAAATTTGGATACTTTAGAAGGACAGTGTACACTTGTGTGTGTCATGTAAGGAGAGTTGGGTAGATAATCGGCCTAATGAGATGCACGGATCGCGATTTGCTGGCACATAATACAGTTAAAATCAACATTGTTCTTCCAAAAGAGTGAAAAGGGCTGAGTTCACATTCCATCAATACTGGAGGAATTTTTTTTAATCTTGTTTCTCATCATGGCCGACTTAGTCTGTCTCGAGTGTTTGCTGCATATTTTCATCTCTGGATATTTTGATTTTTTATTTAGAAAATCAACAGACTGGCTAAAGTTTACAGATACAATATACCAACATCTTATTTTAAAATTCAAACAATAAAAAAACAGGACTGGTTGCCAATGTATGACTCAAGTGGACGAATCATAGATTAAAACAACCATACTCAGAAAGGAAGCAATCGATTTTAAAACGAATTTAATTCATTCTATTGCAATTGTGTGGCAAAGATAACTTAGTTGACTTCAATCATTCTAAAAGTCGGTCCTGTCTTATATCTTGCAAAAAGGTTTCTTCTTCGATGACACTCAGATTTCTAGACGAGATGACATCTCTATTAGGGATTACCCTGTCTTCTAATCTCTTTTGGCATAAGCACATCACAAATGTTGCTTCCTCTACATTAAAAAAAATTGGGTTTTCTTTTTCGCTCTTGGCGTTACTTTTCTTCCCACATCTAGTCGATTATTGTTGGAATATTGTTCCAACATCTGGGGTGGTGCCCCCAAATCTCTCTGAGGCTTCTAGATTCCATTCAAAGGAAGACAATTACGTTAATTAATGACTCATCTCTAACAAAGTCTCTCCACTCTCTGTCTCATAGGTCTTCTGTTTCTGCTGCCTTCCTTTTCTATAGATACTTCTATGGGCACTGTTCTTCTGAATTGGCTTCTATAATTTCCTCTCTTTCTTCCAAACCAATTCGAACACGTACCGCAACCAATCAGCAGCCTTTTACTGTCCAACTTCAAACTCACAGAACCAACTTTTCTTCTTCCTCGTTTATTCCTTCAACTTCCTTTTTCTGGAACAACCTCCCTTCATAGGTATTTCCTAAAAATTACAATCTACCGGAATTCAAGTCCATTGTCAACAAGTGCCTTGTTTATCTTCTCAACCTTCAACTATAGACTCTAATTCTTCTCGTGCTCGGGGTTTTCATAATTAACATTGTAATTTGGTTTAAAATTTTTTGTGTTTCAAAGGGGATGGGTTTAAATAAATATTCGTAAACCTTCATGTGCTCAGATTCAGTATATTATTTGAAAAAAGATAACTCCACTAGAGACAGTCAGAAATTTTAGAGATATTAGGAGTGCAAAACAGAGGTATTGGCAACTTTTAGATTAGTTCCTTGGTGTATTATCTACAACTAATACAGGATATGGTATCATTATTTTGAAAGATTGGCGAGATAAAATATTATGGGCTGGGAGGAGACAACGTTGAGACAAACTAATGACTGTTATCCCAGAAACTCGTCATGTATCGTTCGGTTTTCTCTTTGATAACCTTGAAAAAATTAAACAGACGCTGCATCCTTGAAAGTATTATTTCCCATCGTATCGTTGAAGAAAGGTTCCCAATGAGACGATGGGAAAAAGTGCAGGTGTGGGGATTGAAGGACGGTGGATGATAAGAAACCAGTACCGCCCCTTTCTGACGAAGGTGAGGAAGTGATTACCAAAACTGCTGCATGTGTTACCAGCGGAAAGACATTCTGATGAATTCCACTCGACGAATGACGTTGTGAAACAAGGGGGAGAAGCGATACCATCCCACTCCCAAAACAATTTTTTTAAACTTAGATAGAGAAAAGTCGCTTCGCGAAGCAAAATCTCTCCCTTAAGATAACAAGAGAAGAATGTTCAATGTTATCATCAGCTGATGTTTTTAATAAACTGGTTGACATTGTTGTATCCAAGGGCAGTTAATCACCAATTTGAGGTTTACTGTGAAACATCGGTGGTACTTTCTCTGATAATTTGTTTTTATTACGATAATATCAGACTTCACGCAAAATATTAGAAGCAGAAGCTGTTAGAATATCCTGAAACACCCACTCTGTAGCATACTTCACTTGTTTTTCACTTCTTCCTTATTCAAAAGAATCCCCTTTCACTACAGCAATTAGACAAAGAAAAGAAGAGAGTTGAGTTTTTCAATTTTTATCAACAGTCTTCTGCATTAATTTTATTTACCGAATCTTGGCTTAACTTTAGATTCTATTAATATTAATAATTAGAATCTATTAATATATTAATATATACACTGTATGTCGTAACAACAAAGGACCAGTACAGGTAGCTATTTTATTCGCTCTTTTTCCGGCTGATAGTGTTTCTGTTAAAGGTTGAATTTTCTGGGCCTTTTGAAAGGGAGTTTTCACTGAAGGAGCCATATTAGAAGTCTGCATCATCACCTAAAAGGAACTGATGAAGAATTTAAAACGTGCTCAAAAAATATCATAAATATCATAAGAATGATTGTGATCCAAGATAGTTGGATGACGATTGGTTGTTGGAACCACCTGGCCTCATTAGCTTGAAGAAAACCTCGTGGCTACTTCGTCAGTCAGAAAACTTACTATCATGTTAACAGAGCCACCTAAATGCCAATTAGCCTCCCATTATCATCTTTAAATGGGCCGATAATCATCTTTATGGGCCGATAATCAGTGAAATTGCACACCAAACCCGTGTGCAATGGTTGCCAGTGGAAGTGGCGTGGGTTTTCTTCCGACCAATAACAAAAGATTTTTTTATGCACAAAACCGTTTAGGCGGAAGTGAGCTTCATCAGACATTCATATTTTATGAATAAAGTTCTCATCATGATCCCTTTGAGTTAACATTTCTGGACAAAAATATTTACAATAAGGCGATTGCGAGATTTTAATTCTTGAAGAACCCGTACCTTGTAAGAATGGAAATTTAAATCCTAGTACAATATTTGATGGTGCAATGGTACACTCCTATTGGCTAAGTTCAAAGATAGCGCATGCCGAATCAGGACGCTTTGAACTTCGTATGGGAGCGCTTGGTGAAATAAATGAAAGAGGTGAAACACTTGTGGAATTTGAAGGTTCTCGAGGAATGGTAGTAATAAACACTTTTTTTCAAGAAAAGGGTGAACAAAAGTGGACATGAAAGAGCCCGAATGTATTTACAACTAATGAAAATTGACTTCAACCTCACTGACAGAAGATATATCGTGAATGATGTTACCGTCCTGAACAAGGTAAATGTTCGAAGTGATCACAGAATGGTAAGGTGCACACTTGATATAGATGTAAGAAAAGAAAGGAAAAACTGACTAGAGTAAATAATACGAAGCTCTTTGAGATAACAGAAGAGGATTAAAAGCAGTATATATCAAAACTTAGAAACACGTTTGAGCTTTTGCAGGTCTTTAGACAAAATAGTCAAGAAACAATTGTCGTGATGAATCGAAGACGACAAATGAAGAGCAAGATAAACACTGACAAGGACAAAATTGAGTATACTGAGTTATGCAAAGCCATTCGAAAGAGACTCAAAGTGGTCATAAGAAGATTTAACACAAGAAAAGTAGAACAAGCATTAAGGGGAAAACAAAGGAATAAATCAGCAGTCATGAGCAGTAACACAGAAAGACAAATGATACTGAATCTAAAGAATAGCGATGGTGTACTTATAAATAGCACAGAAGGCATAATTAAAATAGCAAAGGACTATTTTAAGAATTATATAAGGAGCGAGGGAATGATGCCAGCAGTGGGGAAGATGGATCACAAATTAGCAACACATACGACATACCCAATATTCTTCCTGATGAGATAGAACATGCATTAAAAAAATGAAAAATCAGAAAGTCCCGAATGAAGATGAAATTACCCAGTTGTTAAAATTAGGAGGAAGAGACATAACATTGCAAGACTCTTCACAAAATGCATTAGAAAAGGTGTAGCGTCTAAGGAGTGGAATAATGCAATCATAGTTTTGCTGCATAAGAAAGGAGATAAATCAGAAATCGGAAATTATAGACTAATTAGCTTGTTATCCCACATCTACAAGTTGTTCACAAGGGTAATTACTAACAGATTAGAAAGAATACTTGATGAGAATCAATCGAAAAAGCAAGCTAGCTTTAGGACAGGATTCTCAATTATGGATCACCTTCACGTAATATCACAGCTAATGGAGAAAGCAAATGAATACAAAACACCATTATGCCTAACATTGATGGATTATGAAAAGGCATTTGACTCCATACAGCATAAGGCAATGTTTCGGGCACTGGAAAGACAAGGCATAGATACTCCATATATTATGATTTTGAAGAAAATATATGAGAGTGCTACCTCCTTTATTAGACTAGACAAAGACAGTAGCAAATTTAAAATCGAAAAAGGAGTTCGACAAGGAGACACAATATCTCCGAAGCTGTTTACTGCTGCCCTTGAGGAAGCTTTCAGAAGATTAGACTGGTCGCAGAAAGGAGTCAATGTGAACGGAGAGTACCTAAACCATTTACGATTTGCAGATGATTTTCAGAAGATTAGACTGGTCGTAATCTTCTTGTGGTCATAAGTAATCTTATTGTGGTCATAAGCCACGATCCCAAAGAATTAGAGGAAAATCTTAATCAGTTATGCACAGTTAGTAAGGATTTTGGACTAAAGATGAATATGGCTAAAATAAAAGTAATGATGAACAAGTATGCCACGGAAAGGGAAATAATGATTGAAGGAGCAGTAATTGAAAAGGTGGACTCATATACTTATCTGGGACAAGTCATGAGCTGTAATAATGACTAAATATAAAAAAATAGCGAAATGATCACCTTACGAAAGAAGACTGTAATTGTGGGTTTGAGCTTGAATTGTGAGTTCTGTACTAGCTTGTCCCGATCTAAGACTATTATAGTGGTAGTATGCACGAGTGTTGGAGGTTTTGGTAGAACCAAACTTGGTAGTAGTACTACCAATATAACAGGCATCACAATTTGGTTGACATTTAATCAAGTAAATTATATTGTTCAAATCGTTGGTTGGGTGTTTGTGTGTATCTTTGTAAGTGTTGAATAAGGATCCGAGTTTATTATAAGCTGACAAAATAAGGGAAATATCAGTACCTGTAAACACACGGCGGAATTGTCCGGCAAGTTCATTATGGTATTGGAGGATGATGCGTATATTTGCGTTGGTGGTGGGTTTTGGTGGATTGTTAATTTTACTTTTGGCGGTGGAAATAGTGTGTTGAATGAATTGGGTTGGGTACATCCTATCTCTAAATTTTTCCGTGAGGTATTGAAGTTCATTAGTTAAGTCATTTTGTGAGGTGCTATATTTGAGGGCATTATGTATTTGGTTGTATAGAACCACTTTTTTTGTGCAGAGGGGGTGGTTGGAAGCAAAATGTAGGTGTGTATTTTTCTTGAAAATCTTTGTACCTAGTTTGGTACCTGTTTTGTAAACAGTGAAGTTGAGAAGATTAATTTGGTTGTTGGTTTCAATTTCAAGAGTGAGTTTTAACCTATCATGTATTGAATTAAAATTTAAAAAGAGATTGTTTATAGTGGATCTATTGCCTATTATGAGTATGTCATCAGCGTAACGGGTGTATAACTTTATTTCTGGGGGGAAGGATTGTAAGATTTGGTTCTCTATTGTGGCTAGGTAAATTTCTGACAGGGGAACAAAAACCAAATTAATTTTCTGAACCTCACTGTTTACAAAACAGGTACCAAACTAGGTACAAAGATTTCCTTAAAATACAGCACGCGTTACTACTCACTTAACACCGCCAACTGAAGACGTTATAACTTAACGAAAGTCTGTCGTCACGACTATTGGCATTATCAATTCCATTATGTTCCAGATTAACTACTTTCTACTTTATGACAACCAGGGAGTGCACTTCTGCTTCCTTGCGCGTATTTTAAAATTCCGTTAAATCAAATCTCATCCCACCTTAATGCATTAACTTAACCATTCCACCTTATATTTAGCCATCAGTCTTTTCATAAAACTATTGCAGATTATATTCAAGGTGAGTACCGCATTTTAAACATTTTGCTATTTTTTATATTTAGTCTGTTATCAGGGTACTATAAGAACTCTATAACTTTATACTGTAATAATGATAAATGGCTGGAAGTCAAGAGAAGATAAATTTTGGACGGATGTCATTCAGGAAATATAGTCACATACTGAAGAGCAATATCCCAGTTTGTCTGAAACGTAAAATAATGAACCAATGTACACTCCCCACCATGACTTATGGAAGTGAAACTTGGGCACTCACCAAAAGAATGGAAGAGAAGCTGAGAACTACACAGCGAAGAATGGAACGAATTATATTGGGAATCAGACTGTTAGATAAGAAGAGAAACACATGGATTAGGCAGCAAACTCAAGTAAAGGACGTTCTTATCAAAACTAAAGAACTAAAATGGTCTTGGGCAGGACACATAGCTCGAAGACATGATGACAGATGGACTAAGAAAATAACAGAATGGTACCCAAGAGGAGCTAGAAGAAAACCTGGAAGACAAAGGCGGAGATGGATAGATGAAATTCATGAGTTTTTGAGTAGTAAATGGATGGCCAGTGCTCAAAACAGAAGGAACTGGAAAGTTGCTGGAGAGGCCTTCATCCTGCAGTGGATTGAAAATGGCTGATGATGATGAGAGCGCTTCTTACAGTCGCAATATTTCCTGACGTACGGTTCCTTTTTATTCCACCGTTTTTTTTGTTTTTTTTTCGAGTAGAACGAGTTTCTTCAAAATTACGTACCAAGTTTTAATGGCATGAATAGATTCGATTAAACTTACCGTGAATGCCGAAAAGCACATTAGATACTACACCACTGTTCTATGGTTACTAGATGACATGATGTGGACAAGAGTTGTCCAGTGAAGAAATCCTCCTTACTGCACCGGTACTCAGAAAATCGCCCGTTTTCCTGTTCCATCTTGTACTTCACATTTACCCAAGGATTCATTTTAACAATAATATCTCAACATCTGGGAATGTCCAAAGTACGGGCAAGATTCCGAGAAAACATCATTAGGGTGGAGTTATCAAACGAGAATTTAATATTAAAAAAAAAAGGTAAACTGCAGCCATTATCAACCCACTGCAGGATGGAAGCCTCCTCAACAATTCATACTGAGAGAAATAGACCACAATCTGCCACCTGGTCCAGTGCGGGTTGGAAGATCGACCGATTTAGCAGTCAGGGGCTTGAACCCCGGTCTACTCAAAGAGCGTATGCTACTGCACTCCCACTCCTGACCATTGGCTCCTAATTCTTCCTAATCTGGATAGATCTTTATTCTGTTTGGCGACTGGTAATGAAGCTTGGCTACATTTTTGTGGTCCTGAATCAAAATTAAAGTAAGCAGTAGAAGCACAAACGATATCCAGCCCCGAAAATGTTTCGGTCCCAACAATCAGCTGGAAAAGTGTTCTGCCTCAATGTTACAGGACACAAAAGGGTTTTCCCAAAAGGATTCCCCTGTTACTATGGCTTCAGGTCCACTGAAAGCCAAAGTAACAGGGAATGAATTTTCCTGAAATACAGTAAAATGCTGCAATTCAGGAAAAAAGACATGGAAATTTGGGTCGTCGGATTTTGCTACTCTATTACAACGCACCTACCCGCAAAGCCCGGATTGCACAAATATAAGGCGAAAAGTCATGAATGTATACTTCAATTAAATCACACTCCCTACATTTCAGATCTGTCTTCAAATTATTATTATTTGTTCATAAACCTCAAGTCTCATCTTCGGAGAACTCATTTTAAAGATGAAAAACTAAAAGCAGCTGTGGAACCCTGGTTCAATGCCCAACATGAAATTTTTTGAAGGATGAAGCGCTTTGCAGATTAAATACAATAAATCTAATAAACTTCGTGAATGAATAGATTGGAAAATAATAAGAAAACCATAAACCTTTGTACCTATACCCCTTTCTTGTAACTTTTTGACCACCTCCGTATTAAGTCCCATGTCAGATAGCTACTAAAAAGCCAGTCATGAATTTCGGTAACAGCTGGACGATCTTTATAGGAACGATAGTCAACTTTAAAGTAGAGTTTATAAGGGGAATACTGAGGAACAAACTATCTTCATATCTAGCAAAGAGAGTGGTAGTGGCAATTGATGTAACAAAGCAAGCTTATACAATATCAGTTAAAAAAAACCAAACTATCTACCTCTTCTGTCCATCCCATCTAACAGTTTATCCAGTTCTTCTTTGAATAACTATGCACCTCCACAACAACAACAACAGGAGTTTGTTTCAATAATGAACCACTCGCTGGCTGAAGGCAAACTTCTGCACAACTGTACTGCAACTATCCTTCCTCAATTTGAATTTATGCTCCGTGATGTGTCAGTTCTCCTTGAACCGTGTCTCAAAGGCGAATTTGCAAAATTGAAGCTTTCCCTAGTAAGAACATCCGTTGTTCCCCCTCATCAACCCTGTTTCTCTTTTCTGCACCCGTCCAACAGTCCATAACCTAAAATGAAACCTTCAGATCTGTATGTAGTATGCAGAATATGACCTAACCATTGCCATATACAATGAGATAATTACCTCCATATCATGACTGCCAATTCTTCTGTGTATCATTGACAAAAGCCCATGAGCTGATGAGGCAACCTATCTGCAAAATTTGACATGCCTGATACGCCTTCATGAATATCATTAATACATATTGGAAAAAAACAATCGGTCCAGTAATAAATCCTAGGGAACTCCTCTAATGACATTAGTCCATGACAAGCAGTGCCCATTTATGACCATTCTTTGTCTTTTCCCACTCAACCATACCTTTATCTATGGCAGTAACTTTCCCTTAATGAGAAACTTCTCCAATTTGTACAGCACCTCCACTATGCTTTTATGTGCAACAGTATCAAAAGCTTTTCGAAATCCAAATATAATATCAAAATAATTTTTTGCATCCAGTTCCTTTGTGACCACATCGTAGTAACTGATGAGATTGGTTGGACAAAATTGCCCCTCAATAAATCCATGCGTGACTGCAGTATAACTGCTTTCCTGTCTAGATGGTCCTGAATTACTTCTTTAACACGTGACTCCATTATTTTCTCTGGAACAGACGTTAAGCTAACAGGTCTGTAATTACTCACGTTGCCTTTTGATTTCCCTTTATGAATTGGGGATACATTTGCACATCTTCAGTCCACTGATATCTCCGCCGAATTCGATGATGCTCTCATAATTATGGCTAAGTGTTTGCCTACTTTCTTTTCTGCCTCTCTTAATATAATTGGATAGATCACATTTACCCCTGTTGTCTTTTTATATCTAACTTCAACAATTTCACTTTCACTTTCCTCTTAGTCATCACAAAATCATTCAGCTCCCCCGCCAGAATTTGACTAACTTTTGGCACCCCCCTCAAAACTAAATTCCTCATATGTCAATATAAATGCAAAATACCTATTCAACCTGTCATCAACCTAAGAAGGATCATCAACGGTAAATCCATTAAGTGATTCAACCCTTTCCTCTACTGTTCGCATAACTAAAGAAGTCTTTGCATTCTTTGCCAGAGCTTTCTGCTTTAGAATGGGTAACTCCCTTGTGACCTGATTGCAGAGTAGTTATATTTACTGTAGTCATCTGTATCATCTGATGGTTTATATGCATCCCATGCATTTTTCTTCTCTACCACATGTCCCATTAGTTCATCTGATACCCATTTAGGTAAAAGCCTTGAACAGCATCTCTCAGTGAGTTTTTGCCCCAGTTTTTAAAAGATCCCGCTGCATTGAATTTCATCCAATAAATCCACAAAAGCCTTGCTAGTGTGTGAGTGACCAACCACAAGTTCCAGCCAATATCTGGGAAATTAAAATCCCCCATTATAAGACACTCTGATTTACTGGCCCACTCTATTGCTCTGTACAGCTGTTCATTGTACTCATCAGCGTCATTAAGCCTGTAACACACTCTACATCGTTTTTGTTTTCCCAATACTTAAGTCAAGCTGACTGAATAATGCGCTGGTCATCGGTATTCACTGGATGCACTGCCTTAAATTTTATGTGTTTTTTAAGTAAGAGAATAATCCCCCATTTGTCCTGTCTGCGTTCTGCACACATTCTACTGTTCGTATTCAAATTCTTCATCCCTTATAACTAAATGACTCCCTATCTCTGATGTCCATACAATGTCCTCATTGGATGACTCAATCTGTTCATCAAATTCATCAAATTTATTTCTATACTTCTAAATTGGTGTACATGTACCTGTTCTTACTGTCAGTTATGTTATCCCAACAGCCCGTTGTATTTATGACCCATAGTAGAACTTGAAGTCCCCGACACCTTGCTTTTCAAACAAGGTGTCGGGGACTTCAAGAATCATTTTCACTTCTGTCTGCGGCTATTGACAATCTGTTATTCTATTCATCCTACAAGCTAGCAGTTTTCCAACTCATCTACCATTTCCTCAATAGCATTAGCAAATTTATGGCACCCTCATATTTAAGTGTATCCGATTCCTATTAAAAAAACCCTATTAACAAGCACAGACCACAATGCTTTGCACCGTCTCTCCACAGCTTAATTGATTGACAAAGTTCTCATTCATGTAATCTTTCTTATCGTGTCTGGGAAGGATTGCAGACACTTTCAATTTCAATCATAATTCTCAAATTTTTCTCACCATTGCTCTGTACTTGTTAATGATATCCTACATTTAATATCATTCGCACCAACGTGTACAACAATATCATCTTTTGTGCCCTTAAAAGAAGTCAGCTGCTCTACGTCATCTACTTTAGCTTCTGGTCCTGCTCCAGCTGTCCGTTTTTGCACAATACATTTTCCACTCTCCTGACAATCGAGTTACTAACTTGGTCCAATACGAAGTAGCTACAGCTACATCTTGTTGAACCAAGGATATCTGCTGCAGATGATGTCTTTGTGTTCTTGTTTATACTCCGGCACGACCACCAGGTCAGTGGAGATTAATCAATACAAATGTTAATCGTTGTTAGCAGTCACGGGCTTGAACTCCGGTCTACTTAAAGAACGTGTGCTACTACACTCGTGCTCCTGACCACTCGGCTACGTCAAGCCTTGTTTGATGCTGGAGCATTAGCCCAAGCGAGGCTGGGTAACTGAATGCTTAATGGGACCCTCTCTTTGCATCCTTCGAGGGAATCAACCCTATTCTTCAAGCCCTCATATAATCTCAACAGAATGCCGAGTTTGCGCTTCATGCTCTTTTCAGAGCACAAACACAAACACATCCCTTATTTATAGGCTTCTTCTGATACTGACTACACTGCTACAAAGCTACAAATTTAACAAAAAGTAGAAGAAGAAGTTGAATGAGAGACTGAAAGTCGGGGAATGATTCAGTCATAACAGTTTTTTTTTTTTTTTTACCTTTGGATTTTTTCAAACTGTCGTCCTCAACCACTTGCTGAGGAAACCTGTTCCAGAACAAGTTTCAGAACAACTCGCTGGCTAAGAAAACTTTCATGGTATCTAGTTTAACCATGTTCCCCGATAATTTGATTTTATGACCATAATTCTGGAATTCTTTATGAGTGAAAATTCCGCCAATATTCATTTCACTAACCCCTCTCCGAGCCTTATAAACCTCAATCAGGTCCTCTCTAAGGTGACTGGTTATCAACTTCTGTAGCTCTAATCGAAGTCTTTCCTCATAGGGTTGCCTTTTTTCCGATCTCGCCATGCGAACTGCCCGTCTTTACACCCTTTCAAGAAACTCAATGTCTATTTAAAGATGAAGTATCTATAATCGGACAGAGCATTCCAAGCGCGGTCTTTAATTCCCTTATACAGTGGGACTATGATCTCTCTGTGTCTACAGACTATTGTTCGATGAACCTACTGTGGGAAGACAATGTTTACATCTTCTGTGCAACCCACGAAGGCTGCAATGGCAAAAGCAGATGATTGCTAATCCTATAATAACTCTCTATTTAAATACGCTAAATCTTGACTCATCTACTACATTCATTAACGTGAAAGTAACAAGTAGTGTTGTTCTATTGGTGTATTCATTGAAGATTTTCTTTCCACCTCTTCCCATTAAATTGGTGTAATGGAGAGGATTTTAAAAAGCGATGGGTAAGATGGATTTTATTATATAGAAGTGAGAAATTTCCAAAGATCGGTGCTACGAAATTAAAAGAGGGAATCTTTGTGGAGCTCAAATCAAAGAGCTATTGCAGAACGAAAGTTTTGGAAAAAGGCAGAACTAAAAGCATGGCAGGCTTTCATGGTTTGATGGAAACCTTTTGGATAACCACCGGTTTCAAGCATGCAAAGATGGAGTTAAAAATTCCTCGGTGTCTGTAAAGAAATGGAATGTCTTAAATTTCTGAATCTTCATTTCTTGAATTCGTATTCAGAATTCTTTCCCGCAAACCTTGGCATTGTGAGTACTGGCAAGAAAAACGATTCCATCAAGACATCTCGTCAATGGAAAATCACTACCAAAGTTTCTGGAACAAACATATCATTGGCAACTGTTCCTGGATATTTGACATTCCGGACGAAGACTACCAAAGGAAATCATTCGCATAATATTTTTAAATTGTGCATCATCTATTTAGAACAGTGCCCTATATTCGGATGGCCAGCAGACTGTTAGACGAAGAAGAGTAGAAGAATTTCATCCTGACTGAAATGTTCCGCATCTTAAATGATAAGGGCTGTATTTCACATAGAGGAGGTGGTTGTCTTGAATTTGTGAAGGGTACCGTGAATGCCGAAGCGTGTAAGGACATTCCTGAGGCAAACCCACAATTAAAGATCACTGTGGGAATATTGACAATTGCATTTTTCAGGACGATTCTGCTCCATGTCATAGAGCCGAAACCTTTTTTATTCAGCAGATGCCACAACGATGCAGTCATCAAAGGAAGAGGTGGACCAACGAAATATTAGTGTGCATTGGTTGTGTTTTATGAGCAAAGTAATGAAAAAAAATCCCTGCTTTCATGAAAATTTTGTAATTATATGAACCATAAGTGACACGATGTCGTTTCGGAGAAAAGTACTTATTTCATTGTACAGTATCGCATTTACCCATAAGGCATAAAAGTAAATCAGTATAAGAACAAACAACCAAAAAATTAAGTGATGCAATTATTTTGAGCACCACTGTAACTTTTCCACTAGTGCTGGCGTTCCCTAAGGTCCAGTTCTTTGTCCCATTCTTTTCCTCTTGTATATTAATGACCTTGATCCATTATCTGGAAATCCTATCCACCATTTTGCATTGCATTCCAGCTTCCAGTTTGAGAAACCTTGTTTCGCACGAAGAGCTTCAACTTCTCGAATATCCACCGCCAATTCCTTAAATATCGATTAAGTAATTCTCCAAATACCGATAGCTAATTCTCCAGTGAGGGCCAAGAAAACTTAGTTAACTTCAGTCCTTTTACGAGGATTGAAGTAAAACTCATAAAATTCAGTCCTGTCTTCGATCTTGCAAAAGGAGTCTACAGCTTCTATGCTTATCTTTGTTGACACTTCAATTTCTAGGCAACATCACAGCTCTATTAGGAATTACCTTGACTCCTAATCCCTCTTGGCATAAGCGTATCACAAACAAAAACTGTGGTTTTCTTTTCTTTTATGCAACTACTTACTGTGTGTGAATCTTAAATCTGCACTGCCATGGAACATTGTCCCCACATTTTGGGGTGATGCTCCCAAAACTCCTTTCAATCTTCTGGAATTCATTCAAAAGAGAGGTTAATAAATGACCCGTCTCTACAAAGTCTCTTCACTCTGTCTCACAGAAGTTCTGTTTCTGCTGAATGACTTTTCCATGGATACTTCTATTGGTACTGTTCTTCTGAATTGGGAAACCTTAGAATTCGAAAATTACAATGCACAGGAATTCGTTTCTATTGTCAAAAAGTACTTGTCTTCTCAATCTTCAGTTTTTGGGTATTCAGTTTTCTCTGTGGCTGCTTGCTGGTGTTGGTGATCTTCTACAGTAGTGCTAAAAAAATTTCATAGCAAAATCCACTGAATTCTATGAAATTCGGCAATATATATTTTGTAATAGCATTACCTTATTGCATCATCCATCTATAGAAAGATGAGAATTTAGGTTTTCATAAAAAATCAAAATGTAAAACAATATTAACCTGAATACAAAGCCAGATAAGACAGCTTCGTCTCCATGCAAAATTACGTAGGGAACGAAATTTTATTAACCGGTCCTTTAAAGCAGTCTTAAAAGAGGTTTTAAATATAAAATCTCTGTTAAGGCATAATAAAGGAAATTTATTATACTTATAATATCTAATATAAAGATAGAGATCCATAGCACCAATGTTCACTTTTCATGGGAGTGTAATGGAGAATTCATTTTCCAAATTCCTACTGCAATTTAGTATTTGGGTGTTTATATTTGAGGAACATTACGATTCGAATGTGATAGGAATGCTTTTATTAGGAGCTCTAGAACTGTTTATTAGAAGAAAGGAAAAAAACAGCTAATCAACAAGAATTTCTTTCTGAACAGCCAAAATAATAACATTCTGGAACCACTTGAGTTCGGCGAATTTCGTTCACTTTGCAGTTACCTGAAATCCAAAAGAAAAGAGAAATTAGTAAGGTCCATATATTCTTGTCTGTTAATTAGCTTAAGAACTGAAAATTGCTATTGGAAACAATTACCTGAAAGTGCCAGAGCAGTATCAAATTCCTTTCGGAGGATCTCAAGTACCTTTCTGGAACCCAGTTCTCCCTTAAAGTAACAAGGAAGATGTATATTGTTAGTTTCATTAAGATTTATAACTCCACTTATAAAATCTTTAAACGATTTTGACAAAATTAATCCGGTACCAATTAATCACAGAAGCATGCGTGGATTATAATTACTCGAAATTTTACCCAAATGGGTAAAATTTCAAATCGAATTTGTTTGGCTTTAGTTTCGCAATCTTTTTTCAGTTGACCCGAAAACCATATTTAATACTCACACTATGTGTCAATCCCCACACATTTGGCCTACCAATGAACACCGCTCTTGCGCCCAAGGCCATAGCCTTAAATATGTCTGTGCCATTGCGAATCCCACCATCCAGATAGACTTCTATATCTGACCCATTTACAGCAGCTGTTATCTCTGGAAGGGCTTCGATCTGTAACGAAAAAAAGTGTACCTTCCATCAGTAATAGATATTGTCTACGCATGCATGGTCCTAGCAAAATGCTAGGTCCTATCATCTTACAAAGTTTTTATCATTCTGCAAAAAGCTCGGGCCAGCATTTTGCAAGGACTAACACAGTGGTTACTAGATCGAGAATTTAGCGCAACTATACTGCTCGACAAAATTAACAGAACACGTAGAAAATGTGATGTAACTCGTGCCGCTTGCGATGGAGCTGGACAAAATTTGGTATGGTGGTGTATCATAGAATAAGGATGAAATGAGGAGACAGCCAGAAACTTCGGAGAGGTATAAAGGACATTTATAGGGGTTGGATACGAATTAAGAAAAAGGTAACATTACAGAAGTCGATAATAGATGCTCCAAAATATGATCACAACTGATAAAATCCCATTCTTCCACCAGCGCACACCTTAGCTCATCAAGTTAGCTGTCGAGTTAGCTGACAGCTAACAGTTAGTTGACGTGCAATGCGACGCCCAAGGGCGTCCCACACATGTTCGTTTGGAATTTAATCTGAAATCCTGCTGGCTAAGGCAGTCGTTGGATATCTTCAGATTCAAGATATTCCTCCACCAGTTGAGCTCTATGTGCATGGCGGTGTCGAGCATTAAAAGAAAATCTGGGTCAAACGCACCACCGAAAAAAGTCGCACATAGGGTTCGAAGATCTGCTCTCAGTAACTCTGCGCCGTTATGGTATCCCTATGAAAAACATGAAGAGGAGTGTGGCCGTTAATCATTTTTCCGCCCATCACGAGAACGCCACCTCCACTGTGAGTGTCCTTTTCTCTGATGTTCGAGGGATGGTACTGTATTCCTCTTTGTCTCCAGATGAAATAACGTCCAGAATCTGTTTGTAGACTAAAATGGGACTGGTCAGAGAATAGAACTGTACCCCATTTGTCAGGGCTTATATTCATGGGACCAGTTTCGACGAGTTTTGCAGTGGTCTGTGGTTAATGAGAACGACTGGCTTCCTTGTGTAGATTCCATTTGAATTGAGCCTTCATAGCAAAGTCCGATTGGAAGTGTTTTCACCTGTGGCCGCAGTAATCTCAACAGACAGTTGATGACAGGACTTCGTAGAGTTCGGTCTTGTTGTTAGAGCTTGATAGCGGTATGTTCTAGTTGATACAGCGCTAGGGCGACCTTAGCCAGCTCTTCATGTGTAATGGTTCGTGTCTCTTTCATGGTGCCGAGACGACACTGAGTGATACATTAAGTCAACGTGCGACCTCCCCCTGCGACTGGCTAGCTTCAAGTCGTCCAACAGCCCGCCATCTCAAAGAATCATCTAACCGATGATAACTTGCCATTCTGAGTATGAATGGCATCCTGTGATGTGGTTACTCCACTGCGCAAGCCAAAAAACCAGAATGAAGTGATGTGGTCGCAGTCCGCGTTTTTATAGGCATGAATAATTTGCATAATGTGCTGCTCTGTAAAGTGGTAGGTCGACTACTCTTGGATACTTGGAATTTGCATTCCAAGTTACCTGTTATATCAAATATTCGCCTTCGTTGACACAGTTCACGATAAAATATTAACGAAAAACTGTTAATTTTATTGATACACGTAATTAACACAATTAATATTTAAGAGAGGAAAACTTACTGTAGCTGGAACTCCATCAAGTTGACGTCCACCATGGTTGGACACAACAATAGCTGAAACTCCATTTTCTACAGCTAAGCGAGCATCTTCGGCTAAAGAAAGAATAGAAAGCAAATGTATTGAAGTGGAGTTAATGAAACATCAAAATATTAAGTTTGGTAACAGTGTAATTTATACATTGCACTCTTCTTTGTTTCCAAAATAAAAACAGTTTTTCGGAGGCCCTCATTCAGTTCCCCATTTAGTGTGAACTCCGACTGAGTTGCTTTCATTAGCAACAACTCCTAATACCCGTGGAGCCACCTTTTACCCGTAATGGAGTCCGTACATGTCTTGGTGTGGACTCCATAAGGTACTGCAATGGTCCGCTGGTAGCGCTACCCATGCATTGCACAATGTGTTCAGTAATGCACTCACATGGTCAGGTGGATGGTTGAATGTCCCAATAGATCCCAAGCATACTCAATTGGTTTTGGACAGGGTGAGTTGGGCGACCATGGGAGGATGGAGAATTCATAGTCATATTCCTAAAACTAGTTCGCAATCTTCCAGGATTTGTGGCACGGCGAGTTATCTTGCTGATAGACGCCGGTGTTGTCCGTCTGCATTAACATCTGAAGGGGGTTTACTTGGTAGCAGATGAGAAAAAAGGTAGGCATTCCTGTAGAAGCTTTGATTAACGGTGGTTAGAGGATTCAGAGCACGCCTCGAAAAAAGCAGCCAAACCTCATCATCGCCTCCGTCCTACCGAATCTCTTGGAAACGAGATTCATCACACCAAGAAGTCAGAAAGGTCTGGACGCCGACACGTTCTTCCTCGCAGACACTAAAAAATATAGCCACGTGCGAATTGCAATCTTATATCAGCCGTTCCCGATTTTGAGCCTTCACCAGCGTCGCGAGTCCATTCCTGCACAAAAGGGATGGCAATGAAAAGGCAACTCAGTATATTTTATACACTTCTCAGCTTTCATTCGCTACTCCAAATTCTCCTTAGTTTCTCTGTTATATAATAGATGGCAGTACCGACAGAGGCCCTTTCTTAAGAGATTTCGTCTTCTAAAGCGCTCTGCAGGTGTCACTAATTCATCAATACATTTATAATTACGCAGATGCTCGCATTCAATGTTCATAGGGCATGTAAATCCAGGTAAAGCTGCTTTTATTTCTACACCTGATGGACAGAAAGTATTATTGGTAAATATTTGCCTCTTTTGCTGGACGAAAAAACCCGTTTCTGGGGGAAAAACCTTGCTATCTACACTTGAGACCGACTAACTCAGCCACGGAGTGAAAAAAAGCCCATTAAAGTTCATCGCGTCATCGACGGGATTCAAACCCGGGCCTTTTCCCCCCGGTGTGGGGAGGACGGTGACGATACCACTCTGCTACCCGAGCAGACCGAGGGCCCGTCAACCAGAACATACCGCAATCTGACTCTAACAGCAAGACGGAATCCTACGATGTCCTCTCATCAGTTGTCTCTTGATGTTGCTATAGCCACAGATTAAAACATCTCCAATCGCACTATGATAGGAAATCTCAATTCCAGTGGACTCTGCGCAAGGAAAACAGTGGTTGTTATGTCATTAATCCCGAACCACCACAGAGCTAATCGAAACTGGTGCCATGTGACTTCGAGCCCTGACAAATGGGGTACAGTTCTGTTCTTTGCTAAGTACCGTTTTCGCCTACAAACAGGTTCTAGACTTTATTTCAACTGGAGGAGGAATGCGGTACCGTCCCTCCAACATCAGAAAAAGGTACACTTAAGGGGGTGTTATCGAGTTGGGGCTGAATAATGATTAACGCCCCCACTCCTCTTTACGTTTTTGATAGAGGTGCCGTAATTGCGTAGAGGTACCGAGAACAGATCCTCGAACTCTATGTGTGACTTTTTAGGTGCGCGGTTGGCCCAGATTTTCTTTTCATGCACGACAACGCCACTGCACTCAAGAGGTAGAGGAATATCTTGAAACTGAAGATATTCAACGACTGCCGTGGCTAGCACGATCACCAAACTTAAATCCGATGTGTGGATCCGATCGAACACATCGTTTTGTCCACCCACAGCCAACTCTTCGGTCTATGGTGAGTTAAGGTCTGCGCTGGTGAAAGAATGGGATTGCCACAGAATCTTATGAACACCCTTATATCGAGCATGGCTCACCGCTATCAAGCCTATTCAGTCGTTGTAGGGGATCTTTGCTGATGCATGTGACCATTTTTTCGAGCATCTTCTGTAACGTTACCTTTTTGGTAATTCTTATACAACCCCTATAAATGTCCCTTTACCTGTCTGAAGTTTCTCGCTGTCTCCTCATTTCATCGTTGTTTTTTGGTACACCACCATATCAAATTTTGTCCAGCTTGATCGCAAGATGCACGATGTACACCACGTTTTGTACGCGTTCTGTTAATTTTGTCGAGAAGTGTACCTTCTTGCTGATCACGCTATTCTTATTGTCGATCACTAACATCATAATTTCAAACTTCTTAACTAGGCTTTTTTTTTTTAAGATCTTTTTTCTTCACTCGAACTTCATGTTAAACTTTGAACACATTACCACCTTCGTAAAATCGTTTCACTAAGAAAAACTCTGATCGGATATGCATGCTACTTGTTCAGTACTACTCATATGAAATTACTTCCAGGAATAGAACCTTCCACGAAGACTGTCGCGTAATGGATTGGTCAAAATGTGAATGAAACAACTGTCCAAAGATTAATTTACTTTAATTTTGGACAGCTGTGTATATTATTGACCAAACTTTAAATGTCCAAGATCAATAGAAAACCGTATACCTGTAAGTATTCCCTTGAGCACAATGGGAAGAGTAGTGACTGTCTTTAACCATTTCACCATTTCCCAGGTGAGACTTGGATCAATGAGTTTGGATACTTCGGCCAACACAGAATCGGATGAACCATCGTTGCCTATCGGTGTGTTCTGGAAGTTTGCAAACCTGTACGATACAAAAATCACATGTCACGTATACCAAGATAGATAGAAGATGGTACTGATAATTCTTTATGGGTGGCGCTACCAACCAGTTGTGAATGCTTACTTGAGATGTTTCGGCAAAGAAAACCTGTTCCTGGCATCTGCTCGCCTCTTTCCAAAGAGTGGAGTATCCACCGTCACGACCAGAGCCTTGAAGCCACTACTCTCTGCACGTTTGATTAAGTTTAAAGTAACATCTCGGTCACGGTAAACATACAGTTGAAACCAGAGAATGGTGTTAGGTACTGAAGCTACTTCCTCTATCGAAGTGGTGGACAGGGTGCTGAGAATCATTACAGTTTCTGCTCCGGCAGTAGCTGAAACAAGAGAAAACAAACAAAAGATTATTCAAAGGACACCTGATAACTTTGCAAGAATATACAGCAATTCGATATCTAAAGGGATTACCTCAAGTCCAAATTGACTCTAATGATTTGCATATACGTATACGATACAACACTGAGTGTGAGGTTATTGCAGGGCCTTAAAAATGTGTAAACTCACCTTTTGCAGCTCCGATCTCTCCGTCAGGATGTGCCATTTTTAGGGCTGCAGTTGGTGCAACTCCCAGGGGCATGGAAATGCGCTGACCTAACACGGTAACGGACAGGTCCCTCTGAGATACGTCTCTGAGAACGCGTGGTCTGATCCGTAACCTAATGAGCGAAATAAGATAAAAAATCAAACACTGGAAAAAAAGTTGAAAATCTCCTCAGATAATCAAATATCCCTAAAAATGTACATATATTTCAACGTCTTTGTTTTTTGTGGTCAGCCTGATCATCCCGAACAAGGAACTAGATGTAGTTACCCATCACAGATTTATCCCTCCTTTCGTGGTATTTCTTCTCCGGTGATTGTACGTTCTGGTGGAATCTCTTCACATGCTCCTCACTGACATCACCCAGATTTGGTCACAAGAAAGTCACGTGAGAGGGCAAGTAATGGAGATTGATGGACATTCGCATCCATTTTTTTTTCGTAATTTTCAACCAAGTTGTCAACTTAGCCAAAAATTTAAAAACCTCACTTCAGTACCTAATAGGGGCCATCTTCAGCCAATATTATGCCTTGACATGGATTTCACCAGATGTCAGAGAAAGTCTAGCTCCATATTTAACCATTCTTCCATTGGGATATGCCAGCTGCTATATTGTAATCGGTAGAGGACTAAGAAGCCGAACTTCCCTTGTGAAACATATCTCAGACATTTTTATTTGGATTCAGAATTGAAGAATTAGGCGGCAACGGTAGATTTGGGAAATCTTAGGAATGTTCCTCGAACCATCTATCGAAGAATCTATGGCAATCCGGGTAGGATTGAAGAATTTCAGGATGAAATTGTTCCAATACGACAGAAAATATTTATTGGAATTAATAGTGAAGTGAAGCCCAGTGGAGCAGATATAACCCCGCTGGTTTTCGTTTCTATTCGTGGAGGCAGACTGCCTACTACTATCAGTCTGAGTATTTTAGCTGATAGAAGAATCCTACCCTGTCTACCAGGGCGACAGGGTCGCCAAAAAGTCAGATCCACGATATAATTAGATCCACAGTTAGGATTGTGAGTCAAGTCCACAATATAGTCCGAGGTTAAGGTTGGGAGGTCAAATCCATATAGACCAAAATGAAATTATAAGTGAAGTCCATAGTGTATTACAAGGTTGGAAATTTGAGCGCAGCACCAGGAAGTACCGAGATCTTGAGGTGTTAGAGCAATCTTCTATCGTTGAGCTATCATATCCAAGTATCAATGCAGTACGATGAGCTGCACCAACTTAACAAAGCAAGTTGAAGATGAAGAGCATTCAACGAGCATAAGAAGAACGTGATGCCGAGATGAGGTAGGGTCTAGTTGCCAAAGTGTGCAGTTCAAACCTTCTAAGCCTTTTCTCAAATGGAAAATCCTGCTTTGCAGCACGTGCTATTTTTCTCGCGATCTCATTGTGGATACCTGCAATTATACGTATGAACCAGGCGCCTCCGTAGCCAGGTGGGAAGGAGCAGCAGTGCGTAGCACACGCTTCTTGATTAGACCGGGGTTCGAGCCCGTCACCACCAAATACGGAGGATGCGGAAAGGTCAGGGAATGACCACCGCATATCACGGAGCAATATGGCCTTAGTTGCTAATGCTCCTAAAAACCAAATAACAATACGTATGAACCATCTTCGTGTGCAGACGAACCATGCGATTGCATAAAACAATGCAGTCAAAAGGAAGAACTAATTTTGAAGACTATGATGACAGTGCTCAGACGAACAGAACAATTATAGTCAAAGAAAAAACCTTTATTTACAGGAAAATTAATAACTTATGCTGAAACCTTTATCCTTTATGGCAGCATATAGTATCCGTTGAGCAATTTTCATCATTTTTTTGTGAACGTCCTCTGAAAATTTCCACCATTCGGCCTTTAAAGAGGCGACCAGTTCAGCTCTGTTTTTTGGCAGTCCCTCCTCATGTGCATGCGACAGTCGAATTCATCCTAAAGGTCCTCCGTAGGATTGAGGTCAAGGCTCTGGCTCTGAGCGAGCCAGACCAATCTTCGACGCTCATATCCTCAAACATAGACAGTTGTCCTTCTAATACAGCTAATGACCTTCTTCGACGAGCCACAACAACACAGGTAACGCATTATTGTCCAGGACGTCCAGCACGAATGAAATGAAAGTACATTCATGCTTAAATATTGAATTGAAATGTGAATGTGCAATTATTAAAGATGGTGGAATTATTTTAATACCCATTCCCCCATTTGTACAATTGGATGAATCGTAAAATCTACCCAATACGATGTCCAAAATTCTGAAAGTTCAAACCAAACCAGAAGACATCTGTAAAAACTTGAATTACCGGCTAAAGGCGTCGATGTTTTCTCGAAGTGTGTGTTCTGCATCAGCTCCACTCCTGTAATAGTCTCGCGCATTTCTGTCCAGGCTGTCGAGGGCGTTGTCTGTGAAGTCTTGCACTGTGATCATATTGGCCAGTCGGATTCTGAAAAGATAAGCAGGTCAATTGAGAACTGAGATTGATTTTTGTCCATCCATTCTGGCAAACTCAATTCATAAATGATCATCTGTTTTTAATTACACGCGAACACAAGGACAAGTCTAGTGTGTCCATGCTCAAACCAGAAGGAAAAGATAAACAGAAATTTCATTGTTCCTCTTAGAATATAATTATTTATGGCCAACAAAAGTTGCAGATTCCACCGAAATTTGGTTTGCTGAGCATGGGAATGAAGAAGAATTTTCAAAGGCACTCTGCAGATTTCATAGTTAGGTTGGCCAGTTCAGTTAACGCGATATCGAAAACATATTCAATCACAGTGTTTTAAATGAATCCCTCAAGGAGATTACATTTCGGGGCCCACTCTAATAATTTCTGTCACTGGCCGTTTTAAAAAAATTTAAAATATAAAATGACTTACTCATCAACAGTACAGGGTGGTGCTGACTCACGTGCAGAACGAAACTTGAAGCCCTGAAAAGAACAGAGAACGAATTTTAGTGCACACCTATATGGTCAGTGGTCATTCATCTAGTTTCAATTTAGTCCATTTGTCTGTGGATAAATACGCATCAAAACAGCTCTTAGTGGGCTTGTTAATTAAAAATAAGTTTGTTTAACACCACAGAAAGATCTTCAAGATTAATAAATCTTTTTTGTATTCACTCTGTATATTATTAATAACTTATTCATAAATACAACTATTGTTTTTATTAATTGTATTATTCACCTCAATTTGGTTACCCCAGTCTTCAATACCTGCATCTCTCCAGCTGTCCCCTAAAACTGTACCAAGTAAAACAGTTAAGCCTAACAGACAGACTCTGAAAGGAACCATGTTGGCTGGAATGACCTGGAAAATAAAATTAAAATTTCGGGATTTCACATAATCATATTTCGCAATTGAGTTGATTTATTTTTTGAATAAATACAATCATTGTAAATATGGTAACAATTATAAACAGATAATTCAACGTGGAATTGATACATGCATTGAGATTTTCTGCAACCGCCAAGAATTGCTAGCAACAACTTTTAAAATTAAGAAGATAATTGCGCTTTTGGATCCGTCTACGATGAAAGACATTCTTCGCAGCTAAGCAGGAAATAAATATATTTTTCAGATATTTCAAACACTGTATCGATATGGGTGGTATAAATTCCTAATTACACTGACCTGAGAGTGGTTGTTGTGTTTGTGGTATTGCCTACCTTGGTGGAGAAAGAAGGAAGATTCAGAGTGATTTACACCCGTTGGAAGATCGACATAACACAATTGAATCTTATATAACCAATGTAGGAAATTCCCCCGAAGTTCAAGATGCTTGTCTGGAGTCATGTGGGTTATTACATAAAGATTACCAAAGTTACGTGCGAATTATCACTCCAACCTTCAAACGAAGATACTGCCAGTCTGGGTCAGCAAAGCGTTTTCCCACAATGCAGATAAGCAACAGCTGACGGTACCCGCAAAGAACGCTAGTGGATGCTCCAAAATTGAACTGTTTTACTTTAAGAAAATCAAGGTTTCAATTTAATTAGATGGAATGCACTTTTAAAGTAATTAAATTGAGTTTTAGTAATCGTGACTGATCCTACGCTAGTGTCAACTACAGTTGCAATGCAGATAACAGTAATCTTTAATATTCAGAATTAATTGAACCAGACTCTTTTATGCATATAAAAGTAATAAAAAAATTAGCAGCGTTACCTCTTATTATAATAATAATAAAAAAAAAAGAATGCCGCGATCTTCCTTTCCTGTAGTAGTTTTTTCGATGGAGAAACCTGTCCATTTTGTGAGTGCATCGAAAGACCAGGGCTTCTCATGTATATAGCAAATATTAATTCTATAAAGAATACATCAGAAAGTACAACGGTTTTTTGCATACCCTGTGGAAAAAACCTGAGTTTCAGGGAGAAAAAACCACGTTATCCTTGTCAGAGATCGACTAACTCAGCCACCTTGTGAAAATGGGCACCAAAAATTCCTCACGGCATTACGGTCCCAAAAACCTGAGGTAGCCAAGTGGTCAGGAGCGAGAGTGCAATAGCACGCCATCTTTGAGTGGACCAGGGTTCAAGCCCGTGACTGCTAAATACGAGATTAACGTTTGTATCGATGATTTATTGTAAACTTTACTGACCTGGTGGTCGTGCTGGAGTATAAACAAATGATGTGTTTGATGTGAAAAACGCAGGAGAAACTACACTGTCAGGAACTTCTATTTCGGCAAGATGAGCTTTGTTATGAGGCCCTTACCGAGTTTGCTCAATAAATATTGCAATCGGACTTATGAATCAGGCAAGAATCTTTCTTTTCTCTACCAGAACGCACTGCATACCCTCTCGGGGTAGGATAAATTAGTAACTCTTCTGGGGTACGATACACTGCAAAACCCCCTGCGGGTAGGAATACGACAAACCTTATTGACACCATCAGGTGTGGAATGACTTTGCACTTGTATACTGAAAGGTGGGTCAGGTGCTACTGACGCCTTTGAATGTGAAATTCCATGTGGTGTCCCCCTTTTCAGGAAAACTCTAACCCTGCAATCTTTTTCTTTCCCTGGCCCCGGGTGGGTTGGCTCTCCAGGCCAGGAGTTTCAATCTTTAGTCCTTCCCTACCTCCCTAATGTGAAGTTCGCCTGCTTACCACGTCCTTCCTTCTTCCTTCCCACTTTAACTTTCTTTCTTTAATTGTCCCTCTTACTTCCCTTTCATTTTTAATTGGTTTCTTTCAGGAAGCTCAGGCGGCTCTGGCAGAGACTAGTCAGTGACAATGGACTGTCTGGCTACCTCCTAGTGCTGATGGCGTCAACGCTGATTCCCTCTAGGGGTCCTGTGGCCAAAACTCAGAAGAACAACACAACTCTAACACAAAAAACACACTATAGAAACTTCTAGCATTTACAGAATACTGTTTATTTCACATGAGAACAAATGGCACAATTGTAAGAAACCACCTGTGGCGCCCCTCCCCAAAGACTATGCCACTACTTCCTGTCTGGGCGTAGTAGCATAGAGATCGCGCCTAACAAAAGACATTGAGCTTCTTGAATGGGTCCAAAGAGGGTTATCGCACTTGGTGAGATCGGCGAAAGGATATCCACATAAGAAAAGGCTTCGATTATGTGGATTGCAGAACTTGGCAACTGACAAATGTCTCACTAGGGTCACCTGGAATATTAATTCATCTGACCAAGTATTTTTATGGTCGTGAATTGCTTGTGTTCTCTGGTCGATTTTCTTGTTTGTTGGACGAAAAACCCGAATTTACGGGGGAGTGAAATCTTGATATCTACGCCTAAGACCGACTGGGTGGCCTTTCCCACCCAGTGTGCGAAGACGATACCACTGTGCAACTTGGCAACTAGATTTGATTGAGGTGACAGATAGCGTCTGTCTTACGATTCTTTTTAATATTCTACAGAATATAAATATTCTTGTAAGCTTGGCAGCCATCCTTCCGAGAATGTAGAATCGCCGCTCCCCCTACACTGGGTGTAAAAGAACTCAGTTCGAATCCCGTCAATGAAGAGGAATTTTTATCAGCCTTTTTCACAACGTGGCTGAGTTCGTCAGCCTCAGGAGAGGGTAGCATGGGTTTTCGCCTGAAAAACTCGGGTTTTTCATCCTATAAACAGCAATTCGACAACAGAACACACGCAATTTACAGACAATATACACTGCGCAATATGGTTTAAGTGGCTGATGCGCTTAAAAACCCCTCCAAACATCCCGAGATTTAGATCGTCCACATATGGACGATCACAAGCTGTTTGTCTATTCTGATGACCCAAAGCAAGCCTTAACTAACCACTACCTAAGTTAAATTGGCCAAGATTACCCAGCATGTCATCTCAAACGACATTTACTAATTAAAAACAGAAAAAAAAAACAACATTCAAATTCAAAAAGTCAAATCACCACAAGAGTTTAGGCTTGTTTGCAACAAGAACCTTACATTTCTTCAGCGCTTTAAAGAAATAAAAACAAAATATTAGAAGCACTGTGGACATCAAACAGAATCTTACCGGTATAAACAACGCCAACATTATCATAACATTATACTCAATGCATGTATTCATCTGTAATTCTGCCCAATCTAAAATATTGAACACTGGATATCCACGATGGCTAAATGAAGCTTCCTGGAACTACCCACCATCTCCAACTCAGTCCCTGATATCTCCAGAGCTCCCTTAGGAAAGCTTTCCTAACCAGTTAGCATTAGCATTAGCATTAGCATTAGTAGAGGCATTTGATGCAAGAAAGCAAGCTTATGCAGCATCAGGCAAAAAAAAAAAAAAAAAGTAACATAAATAAATAAAAATAACCACTTCCACTTCACCCCTCTGTTCGTTCGAAATACCTGTCCAGCTGAGCCTTAAACTTATTTAGGCTATCAACCTCCACGACAAGGGATGGAAGTCTGTTCCACCCACCAACCACCCGCTGGCTAAAGGCAAATTTCCGCACATCTATCCTACATCTGTCTTTCCTCAATTTGAATTTATGCCCTCTCAGGTGATTTTTCTGAGCTAAAGGAAGAATCCCATCAGCATTGAGCATGCTCAAACCATTCAAGGCTTTATACACCTCTATCAGATCACCCCGCTGGTGCCTAGTTTCCAGACACTGTAATTTGCAAAACTTAAGCCTTTCTTCGTAAGAGAACCCCTTTGTCCCATTCACCAATCTATTTGCCCTTCTCTGTACTCGTTCCAGCAGCTCTACATCCTTCCTGAAATGAGGCCTCCAGGCCTGTATACAGTACTCTAGGTGTGGCCTGACCATTGCCTTATACAAGGGAATAATCACCTCCTTATCCCTGCTAGAAAAATTCCTATATATCATTGACAATACACCATGAGCTACTCTTGCAGCTCGTCTGCACTGCTCAGAGAACTTCATATCTGCCTGCACCACCACCCCCAGGTCCCTTTCATTCTCTACCACTGTCAGTGTAGTACCACAGAGTTGATACGTTGCTCTGGGGTTGCTGTTTCCCATATGTAGTACTTTACATTTGTCAATGTTAAACTTCATTTGCCACCTCGAAGCCCATCTGCTCAACCTTTCCAAATCCTGTTGCAGCAGCATAGTGTCAGTAGTGTCCTTGACAACCCTGCCAACCTTCGTATCGTCTGCAAACTTGGACATTAAGCCTGATATACCATCATCAATATCATTTATAAATACAGAAAACAATAAAGGCCCCAATACTGAACCCTGAGGGACTCCACTAATAACATTAGTCCACGATGAGCAGTGTCCATTGATTACCACTCTCTGTCTTCTCCCCCTCAACCACCCCTTTATCCATAGCAGCAACTTGCCTCCAATGCCACACTGCTCCAATTTGTGCAGCAGTCTTCCATGTGCAACAGTATCAAAAGCCTTTCTAAGATCCAAGTATATAATATCAAAGTTATTCCCTGCATCCAGTTCTTTTGTGACTGCATCATAGTATCCAATCAAATTGGTCAGGCAAGACTTCCCCTTAACAAAACCATGCTGTGTCCTAGCTATAACTGAAGTCTTGTCTAGATGATCCTGCAGTGCTTCTTTCACCAGTGCCTCCATTAATTTTCCGGGAACAGAAGTTAAACTCACAGTTCTATAATTACTTGTGTCAGCCTTTGATCCCCCTTTGTGAATTGGGGTCACATTTGCACATCTCCAGTCAATGGGTACCTCCCCTGAGTCCAAGGAAGCTCTCATAATTATGGCTAAGGGTTTGCTTACCTCCTTTGCTGCCTCCTTTAATATAACTGGATAGATCCCATCCACCCCAGGTGCCTTTCTTGTGTTTATCTTCAACAATTTCTCCTCCACTTTGCTCTCAGTTATTACAAGATTCTCTAGCTTACTGCTAGAGTTGAATACACCTCTGGCATTCCCCTCGCTGAATAACTCCTCATGTGTGAATGTCGATGCAAAATATTCATTTAGTTTGTTAGCTACCCGAGCAGGGTCATCAACAGTTGACCCATCGATCTCAAGTGGACCAATCTGATTCATCCCCTTCCTTCTAGAGTTTACATAAGTAAAGAACTCTTTGCTGTTTTTCTTCGCATCCCTTGCCAAGGATCTCTCGTAATCTGCCTTCGCCTGCCTAACCTCCTTTGTAACTTGGTTACAGATCAACTTGTATCTATCATAGGCGTCCGTGTCACGTGTTAATTTGTATGTATCCCATGCATGTTTCTTCTCTGCCATATGCCTCATTAGTTCATCTGACAACCATTTCGGCCTAAACCTTGAACAATATTTCTTAGTTGGTATGTAAAGCCTAGTAGCTTCCAAGATAAGTTCTTTGAATGCTTCCCATTTTGAATTTGCTGTTGATAACATCATCAGTTGGTCCCACTGTATAGAATTTAAATACTGTCTCAGTCCATCGTAGTCGCCTTTACGGAAGCAATAACCCTTCCCTTTACCCCTAATGGTAGTTACCTCTTTGAGTAAATCCCACTTCAGCACACTGTGATCACTGCCACCTAGTGGTTCATTTATCTGCAGATTCTTAATGCATGAAGAATCACTACTGATAATCAAATCAAGAGTATTACTCTCTCTAGTTGCCTCCCGAACATGCTGATGTAGAAAACAATCATCCAATAAATCCACAAAAGCCTTGCTACTGTGTGAGTGACCAGCCCCCAAATTCCAGTCAATATCTGGGAAATTAAAATCCCCCATTATAAGACTCTCTGATTTACTGGCCCACTCTATTTCTCCGAACAGTTTCTTATTATACTCATCAGAGTCATTAGGCCTATAGCACACTCCTACTCTCAATTTTGATCTCCCAGTGCTTATGTCACACCAAACTGACTCGACACTGCACTGTCCAGCAATGTCGACTGGCTTCACTTCCTTGGATTTTATGTGTTTTTTAACTAATAGCATAACCCCTCCTCCCTTCCTATCCTGTCTATCCTTTCTGTAGACATTGTACTCCCCAAATTCCAGTTCTGCATTTCTTATATCTGTGTGACACCACGTCTCTGAAATCCCCACAATATCTGCCTTTGATGTTTTGAGCAATACCTCAAATTCATCAAATTTATTTACTAAACTCCTAGCATTGGTGTACACACAAGTATACATGCACCTGTTCTTTTTCTTAGCTACCCTAGCACAACCCATGTGTTTACTTGTACCCCAATGACTCCCAGCAGTCTCTGAAATATCCTGCATCTTATTTTCCAGGCTGCGGCTCATTCCAATAGAAGCAGTGCAAGAATCACTTTCACCTCTGCCAGTGGCTACTGTTAATCTATTAGTCCTTGTATCCCCCCAATCTAGCAGTTTTCCGACCCACCTAACATTGCCTCGATAGCATCAGCAAACATTCTTGCACCCTTTCTATTTAAGTGTATCCCATCCCTGTAGAAGCAGTCTCTCCTGTTAACAAGTACAGACCAGGCTGAAAAAAATTCTACCCCTTCATTAAATGAAAACCAGTTTTCATTTAATGAAGATCTTACCATTTTTAGGAATATTGTAAATTTTTGGGATGGATCTATATACACGTACTTATACATAAATGATGGTATCAAATAAAGCTAATTTTTTAAATCCTTTAAATATGCGCAGAGTTCTTTAATTATGCATAAATGCGTATACTTGAAGGAGACGTGGTAGCGTAGTGGGATGCGATTTTTCATTCAATGGGCTGGAGTCTAAGCTTGGGTTTTTCTCGACAAAAATTTAGTATAAATCAGGAAATAAAGAAATCCTGAAACAGGTGCTCGGATAGACAAAAGGACATCTTTACTGCTACCATTAAATGACAATGAACATGCAGCCAAGCGTTAGAGATAAACACCTACCGGATATCAGCTGTCATATGATGGCATAAGGCGCATCCTGTTTCCAGACATTGGCAACACTCAGTGCATTAGAACTATCTCTCTCTCTCTCTCTCTCTCTCTTTTATAAGGTACGGTTTCATCTAAAGTATGGGAGAAAGGTGCATTGAACACTAATCATGGTAATATAATACGGGTCATAAAATATTAGATATTAATGTTTATATATTTTGTGTATTAATTCCTGCATGAACAACGTTTCTTGATTGAAGAACGCTTCCTTAGCTTTCTTTAAAGAAAAAAAAATCTGGCATTGTGCTTTCAAGAAAAGTAAGGCATTCTGTTTTGCTTGTAAATCAGAATGCTTTACTTTATTATGAGGAATTTTAAGTTTCCAAAGAACTGAGGAATGTGGGTTGGTTACTTTCTTGGTAGTAGAGTGTTTCTCGTGGGTAGCACAGTTGGTAGAGTTTCCATACCGGGTGGAGAAGACTTGAGGTCGAGTCCCGTCGATGACGTGATGAATTTTTATGGGCTTTTTCACAACGTGGCTCAGTTAATTGGTCTCGGTCGAAAGCAGCATGGTTTTCCCTCCAGGAAACTTGGGTTTTTTGTTCAGCAAGCAGAAAATCGACCACAGAACGAATGCAATTTACAGACACGGTGCAATATTGCTTTAGTTGCTGATGACCCTAGAACCCTACTGCAACAACAACAAGAATGGTAGGGCTTTTCGGCAATTAGTGGATGGCCGTTTTATGTCAACAAGTCTCACTGACGATCGGTTTGAAGCAAGAATCACGTCGGACATACAGATTGAACAGTTACATGTGATTCGTTTCGTTAATGTGTCAAACTGGGCTTAAATGCATCGGACACAGCTAAAAAGATGAATAAAGCGTATGGTAATAATGTCTTGGTAGGACGGCCATATTCCGGTGTGAAGGGGTTTCTCCATCAAGACAATGCCCGGCTCCATACGGCTAATATTGCGCAGACAGTGATCACTGCCAGAGGTGCCCAGGTTCTGCTACATCTCACTTATTCATCGGACTTAGACCTGTGTGATTTCTTTCTGTTTCCACGCCTGAAGAAAGCTCTGAAGGGCAAGCGTTTCTCGTCAGACACAACGATGCTCGCAGAGCCATAATGGAAGCACTTCGCAGACTTTCGAAAAATGGCTTGCAAAGAAGCATTTAATGCGTGAATACGATGGTGGGGAAAGTGTGTTAAGTTCAAGGGAGAGTATTTCGAGAAGGAGAAATCCACAGAAGATTCAGATGATGACAATTAAGATAGAATGTTGCACCAGTCCGAGAATTAAATGATCACCCCTTGTATGTTAAGATTAGCATATTTCTTAACTACCAGATAGACGTATGAAAACAGAGTTTGGAAAATTCGGCGCAATCAAACAGGTGGAGTGGAAATTTATGAATCAATCAATATTCACGGGTTTTGTTTTTGAAGGTAGTAGCAGAAATGGATAAGAGGAAACCAGCACCTATAATGGGACACCGATTAGTACTTAACTATCGTAGTGTATATACATAAAATAATTTATTGCCATCCAATAAAGTATGGGCAGTACCACAGTACAACCAAGCTAGAGGGGGGGTTATATAAATTAATGATACCGTTAACGTCGAGATGATACAATATGATGTCCAAGCTTAGCATTTAATCATCTTATGAGAAAATATTCGGCCGGCATGATAGGCTGAAGAGCGGATTTTGGGATGAAAGCCCAGATTACGATGGACAGCGGAAGTAAGGTTGGATACAGATGGCAAAATATTTTCGTACAGTGATTTAACAGCATTTTGGTTTATGAAACCAAAGGGGTTTATATAAACATTAGGCCAAGTATATGAATTCTTTTGGGACATCCTATCACCTCTGTTTCTGGAGGCGCAGACAATCATTTTATTAAAGTAGGGTGTAATTCGTGTAGTGTTGGATGTGTTCTTCTGTTGGCATCGGTCAAATTCAGGTTCCATGGCGGCTGTGGGCCATGATTTTCATGTGTTCCTGAAAAATTGATTATAGAATCGATTCATTGAGGTGTGGAACTCTGCTGCTGATAATTGAGGCAGTGTTTTTGTTTCTTTTTCTGGTATTTGGGAAATTTTTGTGTTACTAGGCCAAGTATTTGTTAAGATTTTAACCAAAAAAGTTTTTTCAGCTGTTGCAAATGGTTGCCATGATGGTCACAATTACGCATTAATGATGATCGATATCGAGGTTCTGCTGAAATTTATAGTGTTTGTGTCAAGAAATTCTGCAGCGAATAAGGATCAGAACTAGTCTCAGACTCTGACTGAAGTAAATTACCTCAACCACAGTCTGAATTCAGAAAGCAATCTGAGTTTAGAGACATGCTCGAGGTTTTAGTGGTAGAGAATATTCAAACCTGATTCAAACCATCAACATTAGAAAAAGATACTGGTTTTAATGTACCTCTGGATCCCTAAATTGGACCCAGTACTGAGCCCAATACTCCAACTAAATTACAGGGAACAAACAAAGATCAGGAAGTGTCCAGTTTATATGAGGCAAGTATGCGAAAACATATCGTGAGCTTTCTTTCAAATGAAGTTAAAAAATTACTAAAATACAGGAAATTTGATAATGGACAAATGGTGTAACCTTGAGACTGTTGTTACTGCCTTATTAATCGAAAACGAGAAAACTCAAAGCTATAAAGAATGCTATTACCAACAGAGCATATTTATTAAGATAGAGTTAATTCATTCTCTTCTGTGATTCCAGGAAAATCGGATTACTCATCAGCTTATCCCGATGATTTTGCTAAGACACAAGAAGAAGGCAGCTTAGAAATACAGGGTCCCCTCTTCAATGCGTATATATTCTGATGCAGTTAATAGTGACATTCAACATGGAGAGACGTCTTCTAAGGCTAATGAAAACATACTTATCTTTAGAGCCTGTGATAGTGGCGAATTAAAAATAAGTACAGATGTTAAAAAAGGTAATAACGCTTAAAACAGATTTTAAAAATATTAAAATCAAGTCACTAAGACTTGCTATAAACCGTGGTGTTGTTTGGAAACAGCTTCAAAAACAGATTTAAAGAGTATTACTGCTTCCAGTTCTTTTACTTATGGAGGCTCTAGAAAGGAAAATCCCTCAGTCCTCATCAATTGCATTCCTAAAGACCTATGTAAAGAGGAAATCATCGAAAGTCTCTTTAACAACAATTTAGTGGAATATGGTTTAAGGAGAGAACATCAACATTCACTGGACCCTTCTTGTTCTGAGTAAAATTCAGCTGGCACGAATAAGGATTAATTATGAATAACATTTTTACAGATCCTGACAGTGATACTTTCCTCACGACAAATTACACAAATTTAAAAATCATGTAGATCAATGGGCAAACGGTCTGGTCTCCTCATACGATCAAAAATATTCTTATTTCATCTGAAGTTAATGCAAAATGAAATTTATGGTTCAGCAAACACTGGGATTCACTTTGACAACTTATTGAAGACTTTATTATCAGTCAGAGTCTACTTATTATAAACAGATCTCATCAACTTGCTATTCGTTCCAGTTATTCTGGAGAAACAAATACGGTATTGATATTACCTTGTCCAATTCTGCACTTGCAGCACATGTTCAAGTGGAATGTGAAAAGCTTCGTATACATCAGCTAAAAAGAAGAGAATTGCTTCAAGAACTTGTTCATGGTGGTCGCAGGAACTCTCTTCTCTTAGAAGAAGGATATTATAGTATAGGAGAACCTTGGATGAAATTTGTCCAAAATTATGGTAACAAAAACCCGTGGGATCTTCTGTATAAGAAGATCCCACATATTTTTTTGTTTCTAGAGATCTGTATAAGATCTCTAGAAAAAAAAATTCACTTCCGATTTCTTTGGTAATAATGATTAATTCTGTAGAGATTATTGATTGGGCAGGCAATATTGCATAAACTCTTTCTACATGAGAATCCTGACTCTGGTCTTAATGAGTTCGATCTGATAACTTACAGTATGCCACTGCAACAGATGAATGGCCATTTTAATTGAATAGCTTATTCGTGTTGCTGGTAATGTTAATACCAAAAATGTCCAGGGACTCTTCAATCCGATCTGGAAAATTTGATTGTATTTAATGCTTTTGACAGCAAAATTAACACCGGATCTTATTTGGCCAGAGTTATTGGCAGCTTGTAAATGCCAGCATACATTTGATTCCGTCTTGCTCAGTCCCACCGAGCTTTCGCAGATGAGTAAGGCAAGATTTGAGTCCGGCCCTATTTTCATTGGCCCTGGTACCTCTTCTATGGATAATAATCCAAACGTCCATGAGAAGTCCCTGCCAGCAGTATTCGGGGATGTGAAAAATTTGCCTACGCCAATGGAATCCTTCTGTCGGTAACCATGGGCATCTCAGCTACAGATGGTTTGGGTGCTCTTTGATGGTTTGTGAAAGTACCACGAAACGATTCGTGCTTTTTGAGTTGTTCAATGCTGGAGACAGTTGCTGATGTTTTTCTCCACTGTCCTGCGGTATTCAGGGTTTGTGTCAGCCCACACAGACAGTTCTGAATACTTAAACTCGCACAAGTTCTGCACCTGCAATTTCCTAAACAGTGCTTTCGAGTTTTTAATGAATAACAGCTTCATCTATTGGGTAATATTATTCGATTAAAAACGATATTGATTTTTTTTGGTCGACCCGTGGATAACCTAGTTGTTTGTACAGAGCCTACGTCCAAGTCATGTCACTGTCATAAGAGGGGGGGGGGTGTTTCTTTCAAAATGTAAACTATTTGCACAATAGTTAGGAGACTTGAGTGTTTGAAGTTTTCAATTATAATGACTAATAGATAGGGTTGCGTGAATTTTAACTCACTAAATGAAGAGTGAGTTAAAATTCACATAATGTCGGCCTTCAATACTAAATGCACAATAAACGATTTTTAAAGTTTCCAGTTGATAAGTTATGAATTGATTATGAGGTACACGGTGTGCAGATTATTCTCCTGTCGTAATCCCTTTTTGTGCCTGTTGAAAGGCACAAAAAAAGGGATCTTTTTTGTGCCTTAGTGCTGACTATATCAGGTTTATAAGGTACCAGGTACCTTAAACTTATGCAATCATATAAACCAAATAAATATTAATAATCATACTGGAATAATTCCATACCTGACTGCATTTAAAGAGAGGGAGTACTTTCATTGCAAATCGTTCACAAGGGATGATAACAGTTGGTCGTATAACTTCGTAGCTGTTAAAGCTGATGAAAAATGAATTCTCTGCTAATACGATAGTTTTCTGCGCCTGTACTAATAGGAGACTATTATATTTATAATGCATGTACATGTACACAATATTAAGTACGGGTATAGCAGCAGATGGCAGATGGCTAGACTTGATCCTTTATTTTTCCTGCATATAAATGAATATTGTACGTAGGATTTTTACTGGAACTTGTGTTTTTCATCCAGCAGAGAAAAAATCAAACACAGAATATGATGAAGAGTCCAGACACAGTACAGTGACCCCCCTCATGACTTTAGTTTCCATGGCACGAAACAGAAATAAGAAAAATTGTTATCACTCTTAAAGGAAAATTCTGAAAGCATTTCAAAACCGAGAGGAGTTAGCAGTTGATTTAATGGATGTCCTGTTTGCGTTCGATTCATTTACCTCATACTCTCCTAAAGCTCTTGAGAAAGTATACCATTTCAAAAGTGATGTACTTACATTCTTCAGGTCTATAAGCAGCCATCACATACAACGATCAGTTCTAGTAATGTAGAAACAAAGGACAAAAAAAATTAGTCACTTCTAGTTTTTGTGGCATGTAATAGATTGAACACGTATGACCTCTACGCTTGTTTGCTAACAACGTTTCCTCCATTTAGAGGCGTACCAGCTGTGATTCTAACAACGTTTCCTCCATTTATTACCAGCTGTGACTCAAGAACCTTTCCAACACGAAATATTGGTACAAAAGATGTTAGTGAGTGTTAAAAAGGAGGGACAGCATTTTGGAATTCTAAAGAGCATTAAAGTAACAGTGTTAAAAGATTGAACGTGTAACCTCTATGCTTGTTTTCTAACTGTGTTTTCTCTAATTCAGAGTTATACCAGCAGTGACTCAAGAACTTTTCCAAACAGTGCTAAATTGGCGTGCAAAGTGTCATACAAGCTGGTAATTTGTCAGTGATGCTTTGGGGATGTTTTGACTATTATAATCTGATTCCTTACTTAAAATACCAACCTGGCACGAGGAACATGTTGGAATGGTAGAGCATTTAAATTGACCAGCTAAATTTCTTGAATGGAAAGTGTAAATAAGCTCATACACGAAACCTCTCTGAATTACGGGCTCGGTTGTTTTCAGAATGGCTTAATGTTTGTTTAAAATATTTAAGAAGTCTAGTTGAATCCTTACAAATGAGAACTCATGAAGTGATTCGTACTAAAGGAAGAACTATGTATCATTAATTGAAAAATTACAGAGAACCTTCTAATTTCATTCTCGCCAATTTGGTTGCTCTTGTTTTCCTGGACTCCCCTGAGTTCTTGTTAGCGCACGGCTTTTCTGCTTTATCTGTCACTTCCATCGATAATTCTCTTTGTCCTAAAGTAAAAAAAAGTAGTTCATGTACGTGTGTGAGATGTTTAAAGTAAGTTTTGCATGGGCACTCTAAAAGGATGCTGAAGTACTTTAGTCCTAAACAAAAACCCTATCAAAATATGAACTGATTGTCCATCTCGACAATCAAATACTCTGCTTGCATCTTCACGGTAGTCTAACTCATAGTAACCCTAGTTATATTCCTTAATTGTATTAAGTTACACGATTACTTAATACAATACTAATATTAAAAGCCTCCGTAGTGAAAAATGGTGAGTAATGTGGTCTGATGGATCCTCCTTTGTACTGTTCCGAAGTGATGAAGGAAACCACATAATACATTGGACTAAGTTATTGGGAATATTCTCATGAGATCTGTTGACCTCCTGGCCAGCAATTCGAACAAAGCACTTTACAGTACATAAGCTGTATCCAGGAACATCAGTCTATCCTGGTGATTTCCAAGCTGATAATGCAACTACTCCCAAGATGACAAATGTAAACAATTTCAGGAACTGACGAAGGCATTAGATCTATTGGATTTGAACCCGATTGAGCATCTATAGGATGAACTGAAATGTTTTCGTTAGCACATCTTTCAGTCTACATCTCTTCGACGACGGCAAGATATTATGCTCACTGCGTGGTACTATGTTCCTCATTTAAATACTTCGTGGACTCTGTAACTCCATGATATATGAGAGCATATCAATGCCAATATGCTATTAGTACATGGTCCTAATAAAGTGGCTAGCTAAGGTATGTCTCGTTTCATGTAATGTATTTTGGAATAACCCAAAAAAAATGCAGATGCACATCACCTACACCGAAATATTTATATGAGATGCGCACGTTCAGTGACGAAAGAAAGCTTAGAAAAGAATGACAGTGTAGTTTGAACGCTGGTGAAAAGGAACCGCAATTCTTCTGCTGAACAAATTGGATGCGAATCTTTTAGGATACTCTTGCAGTTAAATTGCTGTTAAATATTCAGAAATAGCCTTACCATTATATGTTTGTCCAAGACGACCTACGTGACTGGAACCTTTGAAATTCTGAAAACCAACAACGTTCTAAACTTTGTCTTTCTGGACTCGCAACTAGTAGGCGATGTATTGTCACTCCTCACACTGTATGCTGCCTTAAAAGTTCTTCAGTCATTGAATCATTTCAACCTCGTCCTATTTTGATGTATTTGCGAACACCACATTATTTTTTAATCAGAGCATGACGTTCGTGTGTCAATTGGGAGATTTACTTACTGCTCGTGCAAGCAGTTCCCAGCACTAACATAGATGCCACGTTGCCTTTTAAAAATATAATAGTAATATTTTATTTTGGATAAAATAACCATGTTCAGGATTTCCAAGATATTATATTAAATGTACAATAATTTATCAATGATCTCTTCCCTAACTACCTCTAAGTGATTGGGGAACGATGTCTTCCTTCTGGAGATTTCTTGAGATATGGGTACGATCTTTAAATTTCAGTCAGCTTGCATCCATTTATGTGACGCATTTTCGAAGATTGCTTTTCCGTATTCTTTGCTTCTATCTGAGTCATTATCCAAGATTCGTGTCTTCCAGTTGCTTTGCTACCATTAAGATGCTCTTAGTAATCAAAATTTGTCTGCAATGACCGTTGTAATGAATAGTCCTTAAGATGATAAAACACCTAACTGCAATTATTTAGCCATCTGAAGAGTTCTCCTTTCAAGCCGCGGTTGTTAGTTTCTTAAGTATCGCTATGTGTGTGATTATGGAGTGAAGGTATTGAAGTTTATGCCTAATGTAATGCTGACTGACAGAATTACGAAACGACCCGGAAAACCTGATCATTTCCAAAGCTCACGAAGTTTCGTTGAGTCGGCGTGATGGTCTTGGGCTCTTTTTCATAATTTGGCCTGGGATCATTGGTAATTTTGGACAAAACCATGAATTCTTATATCTATTAGTTGTTGCCAGTGCACCATATTGCGCTTTCCTGTAAATTGCTTGTATTCTGTGGTCGATTTCCCTGCCAGCCGGACGAAAAACCAGAGTTACTGGAGAAACAACTATGCCATCTTCTCCTGAGACAGACTAACCTCAGTCAAGTTGCGAAAAAGGCCCATAAAAATTCCTCGCGTGATTAAAGAGATTCGAGCTCAAGACTTTTCCACCTGGTGTATGGAAGAGGGTGAATTATAACCACTTGGCTACCCGCTAGGGCGAAGACTGTCTTAAAGGAGCGTCAAAACAAGAAACAAACGCAGTAATATTACAGCACTTCTCTCACTAATATTAAATGAAAACATATTCAATATTTATTGATTCAATCAAATTTATTTTAAACAAAAAACATGTCATAATTTTTTTTGGTTGCATATTTAACCAGAATGACATAAACAAAAAAATAGCTTGACACTAACAATCTCATTATGTGGAAAGTCGCCAAAGATGACTAAAAGAGATCTTCCACAGTTTTTTATATTTAAAATGGATCTCAGTTTGTTTCAGGAAAGTAAATTTCTCTTTGAAAAGTGTTATAATGCTCTAATTCCCGCTATGAGTCAAATAAAACTTTTTCTTCGGAACATTATTTTAAAATTATGCACTTGAGCGAAACAGAAATCACCAGAGTTAAACTGATCACTGAAACTTAGAAGCTTAGTAACAGCTTACATGACTAGAAACATATTTTCCGCATTAGTGTACTTAAAAAGTAGCCCTGAAGAGAAAAGATATGCCAATGAGTCCTGGATTTGAATATTATCTAAAAGAAACTGGACCATGAAATTTTACAAACTTATTGGCAAACTGTACGATTTAAGATGATCATGAAAGTAAGATTATATCATTTTAAATGAAATTGAAAGATAATATCTTCAGTTCGTTAGTATTTCAGAAGTTGAAAGTGCTGTTGACGAACTGTTGGGCAAGATGGTCTGTACGAACTAATTCTGGTTTAAATAGGTTGCATCATTTTGGAGGTTTAGATGAACAAAAAAAAGTAGGTTGGGTGAATCTTGGCTGAATTTGAAATGACTGCACGCCAAATGTTTTAAAAGATACTTGAACTGAACTGAACACTTGCACGAATTCTATTTCAAGGAACTGGACTTTGTACTAGAGTTATATTAAGAAATATATTTTGGTCGTTTAAACTAGGTTTACCACTTGGTGAGCTGTAACCCTAGAAATCGATTCCAGAATAGTATTAAGATTACACTTTCTAAGACATTTATGTTTAAGCTTGTGTTTGATTCATGCCAGGTTCAGAATTATTTATTTTTCGAAAAGAAATACCCAAGGGGATGATAAGAGTTTTTACATTTACTCAGGATAAATATTTAATTCGCAGAATGACAACGCCACCATACAAACACACGAGTTTCGAACAATTGCTGGTAGATGGTAGAAGAGTTTATGTCCACGCTGGCACAGTTGGAAGTTCTAGAAGATTTTCTGGAAGTTAAAAAGCGGCCTTAAGTTGCATGCTGTAAGTGTAAACAGCGTTGCTTCTGCATAATGGAAGATTTGAAGACTGAGCAACGTTTTGTTATTCGCTGTTGTGTACGACGTGGCCTGATTGGTGTAGAGAGCGTGTGGGAAATGTCCGAGGTTAGGGAGACTAGGGGTTGAAGAAAACTGCAAATTGGAGGTGGCACAATGAAGGGGTCATCGATGGCACACTTCGAAGTAGATACTTTCGGAAAGGAAACAGCACCAGTAAATCTCAGCGACGAAGATTTAAATGAAGGTAGGTCACTTCGCTAATTAAATGATGAACGTGTGGCATTTGAAGAAATTTTTGCAATCACGATCTCGGTAACCAAAATGAAGGCAGCTATAGCGTAGTTAACCACCAGGAAATATAACGCCATCCGGATGTGCTTCACCTTTAAAGCTGTATTACTTTCGTAATCTTCCATTTGGTTTCTCTCCTTTCCCTTGTTTCCTTTTAGCTCTTCTCGAAGTAGATATTCCTTCAGTATCTTCTTTACCAATCCTGCTTCAATAATCTTCATTGTTCTGTTGATAAAAAAAAAACAACAACAGGGATGAATGAAAGTGGAAAACCATACTTTTAATTTTATAATATCTCCTCTCTCATAGATTATTCTGATATGTTTGGATTTCTAGAATTAGTTTTTCAAATGCTTTCGTATTTTTTATGTAAAAAATTTCAAAGTAATCGTAGGGGGGGGACAATTATCATCAAAAGAAAAGTTAAAGAAACTTTAAAGATAGGACGATAAACAAAAATACCAGAAATATGTAGATGCATTTTGAATTTCGCTACCTGTATGCCTTGCCTTAAAAGAGGATGCAAAAGGGAATGCTTCTTTAATGACGTCTACTCATTAACAGATTAAAAATAAAAAAATTAATTAAAAATAATATGTAATAATAAAATTAAAATAAAAAATATCCGATTTTGTTTATTTGGTTTTGTTATTTTTAACTGTTCAACGAAATATTGAAGTTAAAGAAAACAGGCGATGTTTAAACTAAAGTCGACATTTATTTGGTTCACTCGCCTATCCATCGGGTCAATAAAGAAGAGATCTGCAGCACCGATATGCGAATTCATGGGTTATTTGCTATATTCGACTGTGAGAGACTGCTTGCGAGTGGTACGTCTCTTCGCTTCATTTTGTTAACTCACGAATAACATTGGATAATTTTCACAGAAAGCCTAAATGTTGATCTGTGCGTGATATGTCAAACATGTTTTCTCTGTCAAAATCTTTCTTCGCTACATTTAATATTCAAAATTCTGGAGGTGGGTAGAAAATTATTAGTATTAGTATCAAAATGATGGAAGAAAGCAAACTTATATAGATTAGCCAAAAAAATAAATAAATAAATAAAAATTCCATTTCGCCTATCCATCGCTTCCAATAATTTGTCCAGCTATTCCTTGAATTCATTCAAACTATACACTTCCACAACAACGGACGGAAGTTTTTTACAGCTATCAACCACCTATTGACTGAAGGCAACCTTCCACATATTTATTCTGCAATCGTCCTTCCTCAATTTCAATTTATGATCCCTCGTGTGCACAGTCTGGGCAAGAGGAAGAATCCCTTCAGCGTTCAGCTTGCTCAATCCTTTCAAAGCCTTAAGAACCTCAATCAGATCATCTTGCAGGTGTTTAGACTCCAGACGCTGGAATTTGAAAAAATGAAGTCTCTCTTGGTATGAGAGACTTTATTTCATCCCTTTGTTCTCCTCACCAATATCGTTACCATTTGCTACACCATTGCAGCAGCTCTGCATCCTTCTTAAATGGGGTCTCCTCACCTGTATGCAGTTCTCATAATGTGGTCTGCCTACTACCTTAAACAATGGGATAATCACCTCATCCTTTCCGAAAAAATCCCTGGATGTCATTGACAGGACCCCATGATGTCATGGCAGCCTGTCTGCACTGCATACAGAACTTCATATCAGACTACACAATTACCCTAAATCGTTTAATTTTCCACTGTCCACACCGCTGATGTGTTATTTTGGGACTGCTCCTACTCATATGCGGTACTTTGCATTTGTCAAATTTAAACTTCAATTAAAAATTTCTCGGCCATCTCAAAATTTCTCAGCCTACTAAAAGAAAAAAGGGGCAGGATCTTTTTACTAGAAGAAGGACACCCACAACCTTAGCAGGAATTTTCTTAGAAACCAACCACTCGTCATCAAGAATAAAGATCCTTAGATGTCTCAACCAAACAAACACTTAACAGCTACAATCTGAAGAACAACAAATCGTTAACTTAGACAGTTTTTAAATTATGTACAGTGGGATCAACTGATGATATTACCAACAGCAAATTCTAATTAGGAACCATTAAAGGAATTAATCGTTTCATGCCTATTAAGAAATATTGTTCAAGGTTTAGGCCTAAATGGTTATCAAATGAACTAATGAGACTCGTGGCAGAGAAGAAAAATGCATGGGATGCATATAAATTCTCAGGTGACACAGAAGGCTATGGCAGATATAAGCTAGTCTGTAATCAAGTCACAAAGGAGATTAGGCAAGCGAAAGCAGAAATCTTGGCAAAGGATGCAAAGAAAAACAGCAAAGATTTCTTTACTTATATAAACTCTAAAAGAAAGGGGAAAAGACTGGTCCACTTCGTATCGATGGTTCGACTGTTTATGATCGTGCTCAGGTGGCTAACAAACTGAATGAGTATTTTGAATCTACATTCACACACATACAGAGTTATTCAGGGAGGGGAATGCCAGGAGGTTATCAAATTGTAGCAGAGTGCTTAATGATTTTGTAATAACTGAGAGAAAAGTGGAGGAGAAATTGTTGAAGTTAAACATAAAAAAAAGGCAACTGGGGCGGATTGGATCTATCTAGTTATATTAAAGGAGGAGGCAAAGCAACTAAGCAAACCCTTAGCCATAATTATGAGAGCATCCTTGGACTTAGGGGATCCATACGGACTAGAGCTGTGCCAATGTATTCCCAATTCACAAAAGTGGGGGATCGAAGGGTGACACGAATGATTACAGACTTGTTAGTTTAACTCCTATTCCTGGTAAAATGATGGAGTCGCTGGTTAAAGATGCATTGCAGGATCATCTAGACAAGACTGCAGCAATAATTCAGACACAGCATGGATTTATTAAGGGAAAGTCTTGTCTGACAAATTTTATTAGATATTACGATGTGGTCACAAAGGAACTGGATGCAAAAAATAATTTTGATATCATATATTTGGATTTCAGGAAAACTTTTGACACTGTTGTGCATGGAAGATTATTGTACAAACTGGAGCAGAATGGTATTAAGGGTAAGTTGCTACAATGAATAAAAGGATGGTTGAGTGGGAGAACACAGAGGGTGGTAATCAATGGGTGCTGCTCTTCGTGGACTAATGTTATTAGTGGAGTCCCACAGGGTTCGGTGTAAGGTCCACTGTTGTTTTGTATATTTATCAATGATATTGATGAAGGTATATCAAGCTTAATATCGAAGTTTGTAGATGATACAAAGGTTGGCAGGGTTGTTAATGACAGTAATGGCAGTGTGCTACTGCAACAGGATCTAGATAAGTTGGGCAAATGGGCTGATTTAAGTGGCAATGAAATTTAACATTGACGAATGCAAAGTACAGTATTACATAAGGGTAGAAGTTGTAGAAGTTGATAGGTTAAAAAATTCAAGGAGGAAGTGCACAAACGTTTAGAGGGAATGGTTGTGTGATTTTTTTTTTGGCTGATGCTACTAAGCTCATACGTTTGCTTCCCTGAATCACATGCGTCTATTATTATTAATATTACTATTAATCTGGATCTGACCACCGGCTTAAACTGAAGCCATTATCTTAACTTGACCACTGACACGGACGGGACAACATGTCCCAGAAATGGCATAGGAAGGCCCGACAAAGACATTGTGCAGTTTGCTTCTGAAACGTCATTTGGCGATCTGAACCGTGAACCCTCACTCGGTTCACTTTCCATCTATTCCCTTCGCTTGCATGGGGGATTATTACTCTGTACCTTCCCCCTGCCGCTTCCTATGTTCACCTGGTGAGCATTGGGACTGCCCCACTGACTTTTGGGGTTATCTTCACTATTGACCCCATATTTCTGTCTCTCACCCCTCTAGCTATCTCATTACTAGCGTTTGACCCTTGTCAAAACTACATAAGTTCCACACTCAAAAATTTTTCACCTCTACTCCGCATAACTTATATCTCTTTCGCCTGACCCAATTTTTTTATAGGTCCTAGCCACTGAAATCTCAGGAAAATAAGAGGCCGGACCTGCAAGAATAAATAGTAAATCTCTAAAATACTGCTGTACCTGGTCTGCTTACACGAGGTATAGTGTGGGCAACGGAGGATCCCATGTGGGACCCAACGGCTAAACACTTTTAAAGTAGGGCAGTGTATATTATGATATCGAGTTTATGTTATACATATTAAGTTATCTGGTTTATGTTATACGTATTACGTTATTATGTTTACGCTATGCCATTAAAGTTATAAGTTAACAGTAAACATAAGTAAACAGAGAAGAAATAGTAATCTTACTTAATGTCAAACTGCTCCCTGCACTGATGACCTTTCGGAAGAAGAAAACCATACATACTAAGGTGCCACGGTTCCCTCGATATGAAGAATTTATCAACTTCATTAAAACTAGCCAACAATTTTAAATTCACAATGTCATACAGAAAAGCGAACTTCTCTTTGAGAATTATAGGGATGAACCTTGTCTCCTCCCCTTGGTAAACAAGCAGCGACTTATCTGTTGCAAATGATTCTTTGATGACGTCAAAGGAATCATCAGTGGACATCTATAATTGAAAACAACGTTACATTACCACTCATAGATAGAATCGTTTATTATATTAGATATTGTATAGACAATCTATCGTTAAATCGGCAAAGGATATCTCATGAAGAGGAAGATGAGTATATACAACTCATTCGGACTAAGCAGACGTAAATCCCCCAGAGGTGATGTTGTTGTTGTTGTTGTAGTAGGGTTTCAGGAGCATGAGCAACTAAGACCATATTGCTATGTGTATACATTAGCTGTAAACTGCGAGTGTTCTGTGGTCGATTTTCTGTTTTCTGGATGAAAAACACGAGTTTCCGGGAGAAAAACCATGCTACCCTCGCCTGAGACTGAATAACTCAGTCACGTTCTGAAAAAGCCCATAAAAATCCCTCACGTCATCGACGGGACTCGAACTCTGGTCCTTTCCACCCGATGTGCGGGTAGGACGATGATTCTAGCAACTGTGCTACCCAGAGGCCAAACTTCAAGAAGTTGGTCTGCAACATGGGTGTTAACGTACATTTTTTGTACTGCCACATCGACTACTTCCAGAAATCTAGGAAGTGTTAGTGAAGAACAGGGTGAAAGCTTTCACCAGGACATTAAAGACATCAAGATGCGGTACCAGGGGAGGTGGAATGTCAACATGGTGACTAATTAGTGCTAAATGCTGAAGAGGGACTGAAAGATCTGCAAAGAAAATCAAAGAAACTGATCTATGATGGATAAAATTTGATCCATCATAGATCAGTTTTTATCCATCACAGCCCCGAGCCACTTCCTGTGCCGATATACAAGAAACGGGCAGGTACCATAGTACGCCCTGGGTCTGCTGGGAAGGCTTAGTACTTTGTAATGAATTGCTGATGCAGCACTACTTATGTTGAAAAAGGCAGCAGATGCTGCAGAAAGCTTCAGTTTTTGAGTAGTACGGGTTTAACGCTTTTAATGCATAATATTTTTATTATTTTAATATATTCTTATGATTTATTGTATTTTAAATTATATTATATTTTACAGTCGATTTTATATATTTATTTTTTTTTGTAATTTAATTTTATCTATGTTTAAAGTTATAATTGGTCAGAGTTGGCGGAATCAATTATGGATAGATTTCCTGACCACAGAGGCCTTTTTAGTGATTTATAAAACTGACGTAGCCGAGTAATCAGAAGCCCGAGTACAGTAGCACACGTTCTTTGAGTGGACCGGGGTTTAAGCCCGTGGCTGCTAAATTCGATTAACATTTATATTGATTCATTTATTGTAAACTCCACTGACCTGGTAGTCGTGCAGGATTATAAACAAGAACATATACACTGTGCTGCCACTTTATTAGGTTAAATGTACAAACTGTACCAAGAATGGGGAAAAGGAATGATCTAACAGATTTCGAACGTGGCATAGTAGGTGCAAGATATGTTGGACAAAGCATTTCTCAAACCGCAATTCTCTTGAACTTTTCACGCACCACAGTTTCAAGGGTGTATCGAGAATGGCGCAACGAAGAGAAAACATCCTCTGAACGGTACTTCTGCGGAAGAAAATCGCTTGTTGATGAGAGAGGGGTCAGAGGAGGATGGCTAGAATTGTGCAAGCAAACAGACGGGCCACACGGTCGCACATCACGTCAGAATACAACCTTGGTGCGCAGAACAAAATATCGCAACGGACCATTAGTCGCACTTTGTCGCGAATGAGCTACGACGGCCACATCGCGTGCCTTTGTTATCGATGAAGAACACGAGAGCACGCCTCCTGTGGGCACAGCAACACCAGCACTGGACTATCGAGGATTGGAAAACAGCTGGTAGTTCTGACGAGTCGAAGTTCCTGGTGCATCATGTTGATGGAAGGCTCAGAATTTGGCGAAAACAACATGAATCCATGGACCCGTCATGTCTGACGACTACTGTGCAAGGTGGTGGGGGCAGTGCTATGGTGTGGGGAATGTTTTCTTGGCACATGTTGGGTTCATTGATACCCATAGATTCACTGCTGAATGCCACATCGTACCTAAACATCGTTGGTGACCAAGTGCATCCGTTCATGTTAACACATTATCCCCAGCAGTATAATGCGCCGGTGCACAAAGCCCGAATCCCTATGGAATGGTTCCAGGAACATGATAATAATGACATTTCTTTGCTGCAGTGGCCCGCTCAGTTTGTGGATCTCAATCCTATTGAACATCTTTGGGATGAGCTGGAAAGGGCTGTTTGCTGCAGGCCTACACCTCCGTCGAATCTCAAGGAATTGCGTGACACACTCATGTCTGCATGGTGCTCCGTTCCTGCACAACGTTTTCAGCATCTTGTTCAATCCATGCCTAGACGACTTCATGCTGTTTTCAAGGCTAAAGGAGGCTCAACACGCTACTAGGTAGGTATACCTGATAAAGTGGCAGCACAGTGTATGTGTACTGTCTTGATTGTTTTCCCACACTGTAATGCACGAGGATATTGATGATTACTTAGTGGACAACCGTTAATGTGCACTGTATAGAAATACTTACCATGATTGCATAGTAAGCGGTAGATTCTGCCATTGTTCCACAGGAATACCCTCTGTATTTTACGGCATTAATTAAGTCTTCCATTGTCTCTATTGGTTTCTCTTTCTCGGTGATGGTCATCGAGGAGAGCAAACTTCCGCTGTACATTGAGGCCATGATGAAGGCAAACCACCACCAAAACACTGAAAATGTCCGGAAGGGCTCATTGCGAAATAAGGGAGTTGGGATGCCTGAAAATATATGGAAAACAATCAGAAACAGAAGAGATGGATGGCTGGATGAGTCGATTTGTTGTAATTTACACATAAGAAAAAGTTCTTTACAAAATCAAACTAAAAGAATGAAAAGATCTGGGAACGAATACAATCTCCAAACAGGAGTGACTTACTACCGTAAAAATAAGCTGGTGGCATTATTAAAAAGAAATCATTATACAGTATATGGTTGTTCATCTAGAAATTATGTTGGTGGCAGAACCCTGATTACCAGTGTGAAATTAGATTTGAGTAGACTTTTATTGTGCAAAATAGTTAATAACAAAATACACGTATACAAGCCCGAACAAAAATACAAAAATATTGCGTACAAGATGGAGATAAAAACCGTTACAGAATATTTTATTTATATATAATAGACAAATAAACAATATCAGATATATTGGTAAAAACTACTAGCTAGATACAATAATGAACTCATAATTTTAACGCAAACGAATAAAAAAACCTTTTTGCATAAATGCCATTTTGCTTCCTATATGAGGCAAGATGGATCATTCTTATTTTGTGCCAGCTCAAAGAAATGCATTCTCAAATAGTTGTGCGATTTGGAACGTTGCATGCAAATTTTTAAGAAGAAAAAGCAGCTGGACCAGTTTTTTTTAATAGCATCTGAACGTCTTAAATCAGCATTGATGCTACTCCAAAATGAACATCCTAATTTAGGAGCAAGTTGGGGGTTACCATCTTTTCCTCCTTTCGACCATTTAACAAAGATATTTTTCTTTAGATGGGGCCACCAAATTCCATTTTGCCTTGGGCCCCATGAAGGTAAAATGCGCCACCGCCTGTAACATATACAAACAAAATGGGTACAAAGAGTTAATTACCTTTCAGGGTTAGAGTTCCGAAATATAACCACGTCACTTCGAAAAATGAGATTCTTCTACTCTTGGGAATCCACCTGGGCTTTAGCAAAAAGAAATAAGCGAAGAAACTGGACAGAATGAGCGTTGTAATAAGCATCACCCAAATCTGCAGAGGAAAGTGCACTGAAATTGTGGTGGAACATGAATTTTTTTATTGTAAAAATGAAATTTTAGTCACAGTAATATAAATTTTCAAGTAATAATCCTATTAATAAAAAAGTATTATAATACTATAGCAAAAAAGTCTTTCCATTCTTCATCTCCAGCACACACACAACAAAATAAAACGGTACAAAATTAACTAAAATTATTAATTATTTCTCACGCAGTAATACCGTCTTACAATTAAAGTTATAAAATCCTTTGTCTGTTACAAGATATTTCAAAGAGGGGCGAAATATTCAAGTTATCTGCGATGACTAAACACTCACTCTCAGAGAAAACGGATGGATGATTGCTGATGGTCTTAAAATTGATCGTGGAGCCCTGGTGATGAAGGTTATTGGAACTGTCCATGCTGGAAACACCGACTCAGCTGCTAAGAATGATTCGTAGGACACATCAAATGTGGGAACGTTGATGTCAGCCTCCTGGAAATGTAATTATGGATATAGTTGGTGACAAAATACTTATAAATATTCTTAGAAACACAAGAAATTATAATGCATCTTACGTGAGTGAATATCATATCCAGTATTCCAGTAAAACTATTGTTCTTTAAATCTCCATATGTTCCATCTTTCGAATCAATGAGCTTGTAACTGTAAAATAGTTTGTTAGTTTGTTAATATATAATTCGACGCGCAAATTGGAAAATACATTTCCATCGAGGAAATTGAGCATCACAGAACTTTTAACTTCTTAAAACGTTCTCGATTCAACAAATTAAAACAAATTTTTCCAATAATTAAACGTAAAAATTTCTAAACTTTTAAAGAAAGATCCAATCACTGAAAAACATTTATATACCGTTTCTAAATCTATGACTATAACAGTGGCATTTATGGTGATTTATTTATCTGAAATGCAAATAAAAAACATTTTAAAACATTCATCAATTCCTCCCTTCCTCCGCCAATAAAAAAAACGGTTTGGATGCGCCCTCCAGTATTTCAAACTCTTACTTCCATTCAAAGCATGCGTCCATCAATAATCAGAGCAAATGGCTGCTGTCCAAAATTAAGTTTAATATTCTCAGTCGTGGGGTAAGCCCTAGCCTCCTGGCTGTGGCGGGCACATTATTGTATCTGTATGTTTACTGTACAATAAAGATTTTCTCTCTCTCTCTCTCTCTCTAAATTTTAAATCCAACCAAACTGTAGTTTTTATAATTGAATAGTTACAGACTAGTTAGCCTAACTACTGTTCCAGAGAAAATAATTCAGTCACTGGTTACAGAAGCGATGCAGGACCATTTAGGCAGGAGAACAGTTATAATTCAGTCACAGCATCGGTTTATTAAGGGGAGATCTTGTCTGACCAATTTGATTGGATACTGTGATGCAGTAACAAAGGAACTGGTTGCAAAAATAATTTTGATATCTGTTGCACATAAAAGACTGGTGTACAAATTGCAGCAGCGTGGAATTAAGGGGAACGTTACTGCTATGGATAAACGGATGGTTCAGAGGGAGAAAACAGAGTGGCTATCCATGAATACCGCTCTTTGTGGGCTAATGTTGTTAGTGGAGTCCCACAGGGTTCAGTTCTGGGCCCATTGTTGTTTCCTCTATTTATTAATGATGTTGATGACGATATATCAGGCTTAATGTCTAAGTTTTCAGATGATACGAAGGATGGCAGATTGGTTAATCCAGTAATCAAGGTAAGCTATTGAAAGAAGATCTATAAAAATCAGGTTGATGGGCTGAGAAATGGCAGTTGAAAGTGGTACTGCATATGGTTAGCAGTAACCCCAGAGTAATGTACCAACTGTGTGGTACATTACTCTGGGGTTACTCGGAGTAGTGGAAAATGAAAAAGACCTCGGGGTAATTGGGCAGTCAGATATGAAGTTCTCTGATCAGTACAGATCGTGGGGTTTTGTCAACTGTATACAAGAACTTTCCTAGCAGGGATAAGAAGGGGATTATGCCATTGTATAAGCCAATGATCAGGCCACATCTTGAGTACTGCATATAGGTCTAGAGGCCTCATTTCAGGAATGATGAAGATCTGCTGTAACTGGCGAGTAGATGTTGTTTTAAAACTGATTTTTGCCTAAAAAAGGCCCCTCCCCTAATGAACATTTAAAAGCTACAGTGATCATATTTAAACGATTATTCTGTGGATTGTTTAAAAAAGGACAAATTTCAAATGAAATTTCAATTTGTGATGAACGTCTTTCAAAGGTACAATGCAGTGTAGACCTAAGTTTATTCAGTTTCTTAAAAGATCAATTTTGTAGTTATATTTGGTTGTAACTTGTAAAAAATACAGTATGCTTCAATTTCTTTTTATTCAACTTAAGAAAAGATTAGGTTTGTGTTTATCTGTATTCTTAAGAGTATTATTAATTTTGTGGTTATATTCTGCTAAATGTGTAAAAGAACAAATTTCAAATCAAATTTCGATTTGTAAGGAACATCTTTCAAAGGTACAATGTAATGTACACTTGTGTTTGTTCAACTTCTTAAGGAAAGATCAATTTTGTGGTTCCTTACTTAATTCTATGAAATATAAAAACAACACAAATGAAATTCTAACTTTTAATGAGCATTTCAAAGGTACAGTGGTTATAGTGAAACATTTGTTTGTCACTCCAAAAGGTTATGAACATAGTTATATTTCCAGTTTGCTCCTTTTAAAAAATACAGTTGATGAAAGTTTCTTGATAATCATACACGCCGAAGAAAAACTTTACTTGTTTCTTGGTAGTTTTTTTGGATTCTCATAATGGGAGACTAAGCTGATAGACTTATTTTTGAAGTTTGAGGTGAGAGAGAGAGCGAAAGAACTCATACAAAGGAAGACGAACATTTTTACAATGAAATATTCGTAAATGTTTTAATGAGAAACACTCGTCATATATTTATAAAAGGAAGTGAGGAGCGGAAAATGTTAACTGAGAAACGGTTGGGTCTGCTTTTTTTCTCATCAAACGCACAAGATAAAACTCGATAATGCACCTGAGCCCTCGCTCCAGAAATGGCATATCTGATGACTTCTAAATTATTTACATCTATTTTTAAGTGAGCCGAAATAAATCTGCATTTTTTTACCGTTTAGCAAACTATTTTTCCAGGAATACAATCCTCGAAAAAATGGGGTTCTGAAGGTAAATGGGAGACCTTGAATGGATGTCTCTTATTTTTGGTGGAAACAATCGCACATCGTACGGTGGTTGGAACAAGGCGTGGTACACGCTAGCAACGGCAACCTCTCTGAACAACAACAGCTTCTTCATTCCGCACACCTGTTGAATATCAATGACAACAGCAAGAAACGTATCGGTAGTTCTTAGAAACCAAGCTAGCAATAAAAAAGCATCAAGTTCAACGTATAAAGAACGAGTCCTTTTTATACAACAGTTTTGAAGATATAGACCAGATTAAATCGTCCCTACGAATCTAGGGCAGCAAATATCGAATGAACTACACCAAAAAACCAATCACCCAAACTTGTGATTTCTCAATGTTAATTTATAATTTCCTGTTAATTTGTTCATAATGTCCCCACTGAATTAAATCGATTGTATTGTCCATAAAGATGCTCATTACTTGCTCTTAAAAAGCTGCATTCGACCTTCATATTCTGACTCAGCCTAAAACTTTGAATTTTTCCTCTAAAAATAGGTATGAATATCACCTGACAACTCCCAAGAATTTACGCGTGCAAGTGTCCTTTCGTCATTGTCTAACATCAATCTGTATTAGTGATTATGAAATTCGATAAAAAAATATTTTGTCTTTGAATTTGCAAAAGTTTCCTCCGTGTTATTTTTGGTCAAGGTTGTTAATGTATGATGAGTGTTTCTCATTCAACCAATTACGAATTTCATTATGATAATCTTCGTCATCCTTTGTATGCGTTCTTTTGCCCTCTCTCTCTTTCTTACCCAAACTTCAAAAACAAGTTTACCAGCTTAGTCCCATTCTGAGAATCCAAAAAACTACCAAGGAACAGTTAACGTTTTTCTTAGTTGTGTATGAATGTCAACAAAATTTCATCAACTGTCTTTTTTAAAGGGGTCAAACTGGAAATATAACTGTCAATAACCTTTTGTAGTGACGATGGAATTTTCAATATTTGGAGTTTGTCTTGTTTTTACATTTCACAGATTAAACAAGCTTAAGAAAAGCTGCTTGATTAATCTGTGACTCAAGTCTACACTGCATTGCACTTTTGAAATTCCAACTTGTGGTGAAAGATATTCATCACAAATTGGAATTTCAGTTGAAATTTTTCCTTTTTAAACAATCCACAGAATAATCATTTAAATATGACTGTAACTTTTAAATGTTCATTAGGTTGCCATGGAGTCTGTCTTTTTTTTAAGAACTAGACAAATTTTGACTACAGACATCTTTTCTAGTTAAGTTTTTCAAGTTTGGAGTTCTTTCTTTCACATTACATTTCACAGAATTAAGTAAGGAAAATTAATCTTTTTTTAAGAAGTTAAACAAACTCCAGTGTACACTGCATTGCACTTTTGAAAGATGTTCATTTGAAATTAGTATTCTTTTACACATTTTACACAATATAACCAATCTTTTCTTAAGACTACAGATAATCGCCAACTTAATCTTTTGTTAAGTCTATTGAATTTTAAAGACCGACTAGTGTTGCCACGTCAAACTCGCTTTCAGAAGCACGATTCGAAATAAGAAATGTTTTCGTAAGTTGAATAAAATCAAGTCTACTGAAAGAGAGCAAAGATTTACCAGGAAAACCAGCTGAAAGAACCAATACACATCCAAAGTCTGACCTACTTCTCTGTGATGTCAGAGAAGCCATGCATGGAGAGGCACCAGAGCCTGAGGGAAAAAAATTGGTTTGAAAACACCCGGGTGCAGAGAAGAGCGACGAGATTGGTGAAGGGAACAAAAGTGTGTTCTCACTAAGGCTTCAGTTCTTCAAATTACATTGTCCGGAGACCAGGCACCTGTGAGAATATCCGCTCGAGGTGTTGAAGGCTTGAATAGATTCACCAAGCTCAATGCTAATGGATTTTTTCCTCTTGTTCAGTCCACACACATACATTTAAATTGAGGAAGGATGGTTGCAGGAGATGGATGTGCGGGAGTTTATCTTCAACCAGCGGTTGGGTGATTGTTGGAACACACTTCCATCTAGATAAACTATTGGAGGATATTTACATGTGTTGTGGGAGATTTTTTTGGCTGATGCTGCTTATGCTTGCTTTCTTGCATCATTTGCCACTATTAATACTATTTACATCTTTGGCAAAAGGAGAAACGGTAAGTTACCCAATTAATTACACCTCCTTTCATAATAGAAATAAATTGATTTTAACCAGCCCTACATCTAATGTAGGGCTGGTTAAAACCACATTATCCGATGCAATAGAGAGCATAAAACTCCAAAAACTGCTGAAATTAGAGGAAGACCTGCAACTAGGTGGAAGGATGGGATCAGTGAACCTTTGAGCGTAACATTTTGTGATGCCGCTCGTATAGCACATGATCGATGCAGTTGGAGGAATTTCTTGGTGGCCAAAAAAGCTTCTCAGGGAACTATGTGACTGGAGGAAGAAGAAGAAGAAGAAGAAGAAGAAGAAGAAGAAGAAGAAGAAGAAGAAGAAGAAGACATCTAATGTATATCAGAGTATATAAAGAGAAGTACTTACTTGAAGTTAAAAAATTCGGCGTGTAGGCCTAGGAGAAATGCATCCATTCCATTTGACAAGTCTTTCATCCCTTTCTTATTTATTGATATTTGATAGTAGAATGGCCACTTAAAACGGAAACAAAAATGAGTTATAAAATATTGATAATGTATTTTATCTGTTATTCTTATTATTATTAATTTCTCTTTATATTATTTCTCCCTGATTGGGGGGTTCCACATCGTGACAGGTATTGCTACCAAGTACACAAGGTAGTTGTGTTGTTTTTATGTCTGGTGTTACTGTTGATACAGGTATTCAGGATTGCGACTATCTGGAGTTCCATGTAGGTGTTCGCTAGGAGACCTATTGCTACTAGGCTGTTAAGTAGGGTTTAACAGCCTAGTTTTTTACCATATGGGTGGTTGACACGATGATCGGGATGGTTGTTACTCGTTACATATGCCACATCTCTTTGATCTCCTGTCTTAGGTTCGTGTACTTCCTGATTTTTTCCCCATGGATATAATGCAGGTTGCCTGGGTACCGCTGTGTCAATCAGATAGGTAGCCCTTTCCTTCTTGTCCACAAGGGTTATGTCCGGTCTGTTGTGAGAGATTGTCTTATTCGTTATTATGGCGCAGTCCAAGTATTGTTGGTTGCGGTCTCGTACTTGTAATACAGTACACTTTCTTTGATCAACCTCGATAGCTTCTGATGTGTTGGATCGTTTCTGAGGCCAGGGGGCATCGTCGACATAAGTCATCTGACACTCCGGGCTCCTTGGCGATGTATTTTCTATAATTTCTTGTGTTGATTACCTGGTCTTGGATGGCGAGCATGAATCTTTCAGTCACAGGGAAGAGCGTCCCGCTCGTGAGCCATGCATTGGAAGCAGTTTTATCTATGTGATCTTGATGGAGATCATTGTAGTGTCTGCCATGGAGTGTCCTCTCTGCCCATTTTTATAGCTTCGTCTGTACGTCCTAGTTGGAGGGGGACTCCTCGCTTATGTTGAGTGGGGTATACCGCTTGTCTAGCTTTCTTATGGTCTGTTGGAGTGCTGCTGTGTGTTTCTGGAAATAATCTTTCAGGGTAGCAATCGCTGTTTTCTGTTGCTCAATGAGGTCTATCATACCCCTTCCTCCTTCTTCCCGGGCAATTGTCAGTCTCTCCACAGCTGACTTCGGATGCTGTTGGCGGCTCTTGGTCATTATTGTCCTTGTCTTTCTCATGATATCCTCCAGCTCGGTGTTAGTTCAATCTATGACCCGAAGGAGTGTGTTAGCACTGGGACTGCAAAGGTGTTTATGCCTTTAACTGTGTTCCCTCCGTTCAGCTTTGCTTTCAACAGGCTTCTGAGTCTGTGATGGTATTTTTCAGTCATGTAGGCCTTAATTTCCTTGTGCTGTAACGGCTGAGACAGCATCATCCCCAGGTATTTGTAGGCCTCTCCCACTGTCATAGCTTCGATCTCTTTGCCACTCTGCAGCTGTAGTTTCGGTTGAATAATTTTCCCCGGTGCAATCCGTAGGTCTTCATTGTTCTAGACCAATGGTTCTCGAACGTTTTTTGTCCGTGGCGCGCAGTAAAACATATAAACATTTTCTAGCGCACTTCGTGTACAAAATTAAAATTATATTAATATACAGTATTTTAAACTATGAATAAAACTAGCTGTGTACAATAATAACTGTTACCCTAGGGGCCCAGCCCAGCTATTAATTGATCATGGATGTAATAAATCTCTATACAAATGGGTTTCTTCTCATTTTTAAAATATACTTTCATAATATTCGCGGCACACTTAGCTACCTCTTGCCCACCATTTGACAATCACTGGTCTAGACCAAATTCCATCATAATATCATTGCAGAATTTATTTTTCGGTGATCAAGAGTAGTTTCTGGAGTTGCTTCTCGGTTGCCGCGTAGAGCTTGATGTCATCCATGCGCATCAGGTGGGTGAGGGTGTGAGGGTGTACAGGTTCTTCCTTGCTTCCTTCTTTGAGGTTCTAACCTTACTTGCCGTGTTGAGCATAGTGGATAACGGGTTAAACGCTGGACAGAACCACAACGGGCTCAGGGCATCTCCCTGAAAGGTTCCTCTCCTGATGGGGATCGGTCTATTTGTGATATTGTCGACCCGAACGGTGGTACTCCATTCCGCCATCGTTGCTCCTAGGAAGTTTGTCACTATCCGATTGACTTTGTAGATGTTCAGCGCCTCTATTAGCCAGCTATGAGGCACGGAATCGAAGGCCTTGCAGTAATTGATGTAGGCTGTGTACACGTTGCGGCGCTTCTTGTAAGTTTGCTCCATAACTGCAGCATCTATGGTTAATTGCTCCTTGCATTCTTTGCTCCTCCGCTTGCATCCTTTCTGCTGTTCGGCCATTATGTTCTGCCGCTCCAAGTGGCCTGATATCTTCTTGGTTATGCATCTGGTCAGGATGTTGTACATCGTTGGGAAGCAGATGATTGGCCTGTATCTCGCCGGGTTTCTTGTATCTTCGTCTCTAGACTTCAGATATGTGATTCCTTGAGTGAGAAACTTCGGGATTGTCTCTGGGTAACTTATCATTCGGGTGAACTGCTCTGCCAGGCTTGTGTGTACAAGTGAGCTTCTTGTACCAGTAGTTGTGGACGTTATCTATTTCTGGAGTTCGCCAGTTTGATTGTTTGTTTTACTTCTTCCTCCCGAATCTCCCACTCTCTCATTTCTTGTATCATTCCTAGGTTTTCTTCCTTTCTAGTTCTGTCCGGGGTGCTCGGCTGTTATGCCTTCCTTACCTGCACCATGTTGCCCCAGAGTTCTTCAATCGTTTTCTGCTCGAGTGGTCCGTTACCCTCTTTTCCGTATTCTCCGAGACACCTGTAGAAGGCTCTTTGGTCGTCATCGAAGATTCGGTTGTTTATTTTCCTCTGGTAGCTATCTTTGTATCGTTGTAGTTTTTTGCCGAGTGCGAGGAGCTTCTGCTTCATTGTTTCCAAGTACTCTCTTATTCTGTGATTTTTTGTCTCGTGCTTGCTGTGGATGCTGTCTCTCTTGAGGATGCTTTTCCCTTCTCCAATCAATTTCTTACTCCTATTTCCCCGTTGGTACTGAGTCAATTGGCCTATCCTGACTCTTAATACTTCTGCCATCTGCTGAAGGTTTCTTTCCCAAGCTGGCGGTTCCTTCTGTTTTCAGTTCTTCTGCTGCTGGTCTCTCGTTTCTCTTCCATTGACCTTAGTGGCTGCTATGGCAGCACAATCAATATACGGCTGTGTGGATGGCGTCCAGTGTTGCACCATTGTTGTCGAGGTAATGTGGTATTATTTCGTGAATGAGAAGGTCTGTGACTCTCCACAAGGTGCTATAGGGCCTCTGCTTCTTTATCACCTGAGTCTGTGTGTTCCATTCCTTCGAATTCTGTTAGGGCCTTCTTCCTCTCGTCTTCTATTCTGGATATTATGAAGACGGGTGGAAAAAGGTTCTAACAGAATTTGAAGGAATGGACCCCACAAAGCCTACGTGATACAGAAGCCCAATAGGTTATTATTATTATTTCTCCCTGATTGGGGGGCTCCACCCCCGTGACAGGTATTGCAACCACATACACAGAGTGGTTGTTATGTCTGATGTTAGTGTTGGTTGAGGACCTCTCTGACTATCTTACAAGTGTTCAGGGTTGCGACTTACTGGAGTTCCTTGTAGGTGTTCTCTGAGAGGCCTGTTTCTGCTAGGCTGTGATGAAGGGTCTTTGGCACTATACCAGTTGCTAACACGATGATCGGGATGGTCGTTATTTGTTGCATATGCCACATCTCTTTTTGGTCTCCTATCTTACGTTCGTGTACTTTATGATGTTTTTCTCATGGGTTTTCTGGACGTTGACAGTGTTGGGCACCGCTTTGCCAATCAGATATATAGTCTTTTCCTTCTTGTCGACAAGGGTTATATTCAGTCTGTTGTGCGGAATTGTCGTGTCCGTTATTACGGCGCAGTCACAGTACAGATTTTGAATTGGGGTCTGTAGACTGCCTGTGGTTCGTATTTTTAATACGGCATACTTTCTTTGATGAACTGGTATTTCCTTGCTAGCTTCTGATGTATTATCCTGGCTAGCTGATCATGTCTACGAATGTACTCAGTCTGAGTGATCACCTTGCATCCTCCGGTGATGTACTGGATCGTTTCTAAGGCCAGGTGGCATCGTCAACATGTGTCATCTGACACTACGGGCTCCTTGGCAATGCATTTTCTATAGTTTGTGCTGTTGATTACCTGGTCTTGGATGACAGCCATTAATCCTTCAGTCTAGGAGAAGAGCGTCCGGCTCGTGAGCTATGCATTGGAAGCCATTTTAAGTATGTGATATTGATGGAGGTCATTGTAGTTTCTGCCATGGAATGTCTTCTTTGTCCATTTTTCTACATCTGTGCCGCTTGGGCTACAGGGGACTCCTCACATAGGTTCACTGGGGAATGCCACTTTTCTACCTTCCATATGGCATGAAAGAGTGCTGCTGCATTTTTCTGGAAGCAAACCTTCCAGACATCCAGTGATAGTAAACTTCAAGTTAGCTATCTCTGTTTTCTGTTACTTGATGAGGTTTATCAAGTCCCTGTCTCCCTCTTCCCAAGCTATTGTCAGGCTTTCTACAGCTGACTTCGGGTGCCGTTGGCGGCTCTTGTTCATCATTTTCCTTGTCTTTCTTATAATGTCTTCCAGCTCGGTGTTAGTCCAATCCATGATCCCGAAGGAACATGTTAGCACTGGGACTACATAGGTATTTACGGCTTTAACTGTGTTCCCTTCGTTTAGCTTTGCTTTCAGCAGCCTTCTGAGTCTCTGATGGCATTTTTCGATCAAGCAGGTCTTGATTTCCTTGTGCTGTAACTGTCGAGCATGCATCGTCCACAGCTATTTGTAGGTCTTTCTCTCTGTCATGGCTTCGATCTCTTTACTAGTGTGCAACTGGTAGTTTCGCCCTATTAATTTTCCCTGATGAAATCCGTGGGTGTTGCATTTTTACCAGACCAAATTCCATCATGATATCATTGCTGAATTCGTCTGAGATCGGAGTAGTTGCTGGAGTTGCATCTCGGTTCCCGCGTAGAGCATGATGTCATCCATGTTCATGCATCAGGTGGGTACATGGTGTTGTACAGGCGGTTCCTTCCTTCTTTGATCTTATATGCATACTTTCTCCTGCTGAACATGATGAACAGCAGGATGAGTGCCAAGCAGAGCCACAGTAGGCTCGGGGAATTTAACTCTAAGATTACTCTTCTGATGGAGATCGGTCTAATTATGATGTTCTTCACCGTAATTGTGGTACTCCATTTCGACATCATTGCTTCTAGGAAGTTTGTTACTGATGGATTGATTTCGTAGATCTTCAGTGCCACTATTAGCCAGATATGAGGCATCAAGTTGGAGTCCTTGCGATAATCAATGTATGCCGTGTACACTTCTTAATTCATTTCACAAATATACGTGGTCTCAATTCCCATGTCAATGTCCATTTCCACTTGCAGTCTTCCACACTCCATGTACTTTTTCTGACAGAATCTCAGTTATCGGTTGATTCAACTACTGCTCATCTCAGGTGCCCAAATTATTCGCTGTATGATTCCTTTCGCCTCAAAGGTGGTACTTGTGCGTATGTCCGTTCTGATATTCCCTGTCAGAGACTTGGCAATTTGGAATCTCCTCTCTTTGATCTTCTCTGGCTTAAAATCTCTCTACCTCATTGTGTCAAATTCATCTGTTGTCTCTACCGTTCTCCCAACTCCACTAAGCACTTGGAGCTCTTTGACTTCCTCTCCTTGCAACTTGACTTTCTCCAGTTCAACTTTCCTAACAGAGAGGTAATTTTCCTTGGTGATTTTAATGTTCACAACTCCAGCTGGCTTCCGTTTTCTAGTCACACCGACCCAGCTGGTCGAGATGCTGACGCTTTTGCAATTACTGATGAACTTGCAGAGACTGTTCATTTACCTACAAGAATACCGGACAATCCTAATCATACAGCCAATTCGCTTGATCTTTTTCTCACAAACAACCCTTCTAAGTACACGGTCGAAGTGAGTGGTCCTTTAGGCACTTCAGATCAAAACTTGGTGATTGTCTTTTCTCCATTGGAGCCTTTACCTCATGGCTATTCCCAACCTCGTGTTGTTTGGCATTACAAGAATGCAAAATGGGATGACCTGCGAGACTTCTTTTCTTCTTTTCCTTGGTCGGATTACTGTTTCAAAACTTCTGATGTCAACGTTTGCTCAGATCGTGTCAGCGAAATTATTCATGCAGGAATGGAATCCTTTGTCCCACACTCCACTTTAAAATCTCGTCCTTTATGTAAACCTTGGTTTTCTAATAAATGTGCTAAGGCTGTTCAAGAGAAGAACGTTGCATCTCGTAATTGGCTTGTTCCAATGTTTCAGTTTCATTTTCTGCCTACACCAAAGCTCGCAACAATTGTAAAGCAGTTATTAATCAGTCCAAACTAGAGTTTGAACAGGCTAAGAGTAGAAAACTTGCTTCTTGTCCTAATGGTAGCCGAGCATTCTGGTCTCTTGCCATAGCTATTGGCCGCAACTTTTGCCAATCTCTGCGCCCACTTCTGTCCAAACCAGACGGTTCTGTTGTCACTTCAGCCAAGGATTAAGCTGACATTCTAGCATCCCATTTTTTTTCCAACTCATGTATTAATGATCTTCGTAAAACACATCCCACCATTCCCAACACTCTGCATTCAATGCCTCCTGTGGTCTTCCGTCAAAAGGATGTCAGAAGGATTTTGAGGAATCTTGATGCTAAGGAAGCTCCAGGTTCTGATGGTATTTCTCCAATTGTTCTCAAAACCTGTGCTCCTGAACTTACTCCTATTCTTTGCGGCCTTTTTTCACTTTCTTATTCCAAAGGTGTTTTTCCTTCTGCTTGGAAATTTGCTCATATCCAGCCAGTTCCTAAAAAGGGTGACAAATCCCTCCCATCCAATTATCGTCCCACTGCAATTTCTTCTACTCTTTCTAAAGTAATGGAGAAATTAATTAACCGCCAACTTTTAAACTACCTAGAAACCTTCAGTCTGATCAACGATCGCCAGTATGGATTCCGTCAGTATCGAACCACTGGTGATATTCTGGCTTATGTTACCCATTTATGGACTAATTCAATGGAAAGGTTCTGTGAAACACAAGTAGTTGCTCTTGACATCTCAAAGGCTTTCGATCGTGTTTGGCATAAAGGTCTTCTAAACAAGCTTCCTTCTTATGGTTTGCCAACTGTTTTTAGTAATTGGTTATCCAGTTTTGATTGCTCACTGAGGGTGATGGTAGATGGCTCTCTGTCTTCTAACTTCTCCACCAATGCCAGTGACCCCCAAGGTTCAGTTCTTTCCCCCACTCTTTTCTTCTTGTATATTAAGGACCTTTGTTCATTGACTGGAAATCCTATCCATAGTTTTGCCGAGGATAGAACCTTGCATTCCACTTTCCATTTTGACAAACCTTGCCCTGCTCAAACAGCTTCAACTTCCCGAAAATCTGCTGCCAATTCCTTAAATGCCGATCTTCAGGTAATTCTCCAGTGGGGCAAAGAGAACTTAGTCGATTTCAACCCTTCTAAAACTCAGTCTTGTCTTATATCTCGGAAAAAGGATTCTTCTGCTCCTATGCTTATCTTTAGTGACACTTCGATTTCTAGGCAAAATGATATCTCTCTTTTGGGGATTACCCTGACTTCGAATCTCTCTTGGCACAAGCACATTACAAATATTGCTTCCTCCGCATCTAAAAAACTTGGTTTTCTCTTTCGCTCTCGGCGTTACTTTTCTTCCAAACAGCTGTTCTCTCACTCTGTATAAATCGCAAATCCGCTCTGCCATGGAATATTGTTCCCACATCTGGGGTGGTGCCCCCAAAACCCCTCTCAGTCTTCTTTATTCCATTCAGAAGAGGGAAATTAGGTTAATTAATGACTCATCTCTAACAGAGTCTCTCCACTCGCTTTCTCATAGACGTACTGTTTCTGCTGCATGCCTCTTCTACCGATACTTCCATGGGCACTGTTCTTCTGAATTGGCTTCTATAATTCCCGCTCTCTCTTTCAAAACGGTCCGAACACGTGCCGCCACCAGCCAACATCCATTTACTGTCCAACTTCAAACTCACAGAACCAACTTTTCATCTTCCTCGTTTATTCATTCAACTGCTGTTTTCTGGAACAACCTTCCTTCATACGTATTTCCTGAAAATTGCAGTGTACAGAAGTTCAAGTCCAATGTCAACAAATATCTTCTTTCGTCTTCTCAACCTCCAACCCAAGCACGGTACTAAGTACTATAGGTTCTAATACCTTTCGTGTTCGGGGTTCACATAAAAAAAAAAAAAAAAAAAAAAAAAAGTTGCTGCGTTTCTTGCAGGCTTGCTCTGTAACTGCGGCATCTACGGTTAATTGCTCCTTGCATCTTTTGCTCATTTGCTTGCATCCTTTCTGCTGTTCGGCTGTCTGCGCGGGTAGCAGTGGTATCGTCACAATTCTCTCCGCACCGGATGGAAAAGGCCAGAGTTCGAATCTCATCGATGACGCGAGAAACTTTAATGGGCTTTTCTCACTCCGTGGTTGAGTTAGTCGGTCTTAGACGTGGATAGCAAAGTTTTTTGCCCTAGAAACCGGGGTTTTCCCCTTAGAAACTGGGGTGTTTTTCGCCCGAAAAACAGAAAAATCGACCAGAGAACACACAATATTCGTTTTCGTCTTTGCCGTCTTCTCTTAGACTCCTGTAGAAAGCTCTTTGGTCCTCATCGAAGATTCGGTTGCTTATTTTCCTCTTTTGATCGGCGTAGTCTCATGCTGAGTGCGAGGAGGTTCTTCTTCAATGTGTCCAGGTATTATCCTATTTGTTATTTTTATTATCATTAAAATCAAAAATGTCAAAATATTTATACATGGTAGTGCGCTGTCACAACTAACTCCTTTTTTGCTAATGCAGAAGGAACATGAAATATAACATATCTTAAGTATCAGAAGGCAAAAAGTATTTGGTAAACTTACTTCGAACTCAACCACATTCAGCGTAGCGTGATTGAGGTTTTTGCAGTGGTAGAAAAGTAACGACCTCAATGGACGAAAATGGCTTAGTGTGTATGATTTTCTATGAACATCCTTGGAATTCGATGGGAAAGCTGGCCTTCTGTAACTATGTATTTCGTAGAGGACGTCCTTTTGACGCTTTCGAAGTCGAGATGCTTTTCTACCTCCTATCTGACATATAAACGATAAAAAATACCACGAGTTTTTAAAATAACTCATCGATATTAAAATCATTCAGTTATGAGAATACAAACAGTTACTTACATTTTCAGAAATATTTTCTGGGTGGGAAAAAACGCTTACAAAGACGGCATGGTAGACTCCGCTCATAGCATTTGAAAAATCGCTTGATATTTGGCCAGCGTTTACTTCCCCATCTACGAAGACGAACCATCTCATGTAAAACTTCGCAAGCACAGGAACCTGTGATCAAGACAATATGAACCTCAACTACCACTCATCCAACAAGCATCAGTAGATCATTTTTATTATTAAGGAAATGAGTTTTTTTTTCGGAATTACAGAGTTCGAATTCTTGCACTTTTCATCCACAAAAATTCCATTTCTTAATCGTAAAGTGCATCTAATTACAATTATAAAAATTAAAATAAATAAACAACACAACCTTCGTAAAAATCCTGAACTCTTTTCCAACACAAGATAAATAAATCGAATAACCATATTGATTTGCGAGTTCTGGAACTGGGCAATACCGTTCCATCCAATATCCAACATGTTATTTATCATAACCAGTGTCTCGTTAACTCACCTCATTTAAAAAACGTTTAGCTTCGTCTTGGGATCCGGTCAGGTACATCACTAGGAATTTCTTGTTCAAAAAGGAAGGTTTCTTTTTGAATGGATTGTACATCTCAATGATCAAAGCCAACCCTTGGTGGTCTTCTAAAGTCATTACTGAAATCCCAAACTTGAAGATCTCTTCCGAAATACAAGTGGCAGTGACTCGTTCTGTAAGTGAAGTCACAATACACAAAGTGTCTATAGTTAGTATATAGTTAAATCTATAATATTTAAGTTTATGTACAATGGCCGCACGGGAAAAATTTCGCCCTACAGGGATGCACAAAAAATACTTAAAACCCAAAAAAATAAGATTCTTTCCATCATACTGATGCTTTTAATTGTGAAAGTGTGTCAGACACACCATGAATCGTGAGTCAGGAGAGTTTGTTACAGAAGTCGAACATATTTTTCTGTGAATATTTTTGTACTGACACAAGCAAGGAATGACTGCAACTCTTGCAGAGCGTGCTTATATAGCTGAAAGTAACAGCTGATACAATATTACGCCATCACCTACGCGTGTCAATCTTATCTGACGCAATCTGTAAGAAATATTTCCATTACTTACGTTATTCGGACAACAATTACTATTTTAAGAGGTGATGCACTTTCTTTGAACACCAGTGTATATAAGAATTTGGCAATATTGAGGTAAACTTCTTTTAATATATAAATATATTATGAAAATTTCCAGTCAGCTCTTGATCTGGTCCCAAAAAAGGATGTTTTGATACTCATGGGTGATTTTAATGCAAATGTAGGCAAGACAGTTTCTTCTAGTCCGGAATGTGTTGGTTTGATCTTGGCACTAGAAATGAGCGGGGTGAAAGTTTAATTGAATTTTCTCATCTGAGCAGTCTTGTCATATGTAATATCTGCTTTCAGGAGCACCCGAGAAGGCTCTAGTAGCGAGTTCGTCAAACTCTTAAAGGATCCTCAATGATATTAGCAAACCCCTTACGCCAATTGTATTCTTTCTCAGCAAAACAGATTCCTTCTGTCTACTAGCACGGCCATTATCATAAAAATTTTCCCAAAAATCCTTACAGATTCCTTGAAGTCATGAATGATCTTTAAGGTTCCCAGAGTATAGTTCCTCATATCGCTGGTTAGACGTAGAGATACATATACACCAGTCCCCAAAGCGTATCCGGGTATTGCCTGCCTTACATACCAGCCTGGGCCATTTGTTTATCTGGAATGATCAAATGGACTATGAAAATGTATAGTCCTATATTTATCGAACAAATGGTCAGTTCGTTTCCGTTCCATATCATTAATTTCCTCACGTGCAATCTTTATCCCAGTTTAGAATCAGCTGGTAACAGCATAAATTGTTCTCAGCAGAAACACACCAGGTTCCAGCCGAAACAGGGAAGCTAACTATGAGAACTGGAAGGAAAATACTAGGTAATTTTAAAGATCTGATCTCTGTTCAAAATTGTTCAAACTTGAGGTTGAACATTATTAACTAAATTGGTTTAGTTAAAATTATTAAAAACGTAATATTTTTTATCAGAAACTAATCCTTTGTTCAAAACGGATAATATTTTTATTTTAAACAAATATGAAACTACCTTGATGAAAATAATAAATAAATTATTTTTATTTTTCATTTTTTATTAAATTTTAAATATTTTAGCTAACAGCGCAACTCAGTTATATTTATTGTAAATCTGTACCTGATTTTGGGGAGAACAAAATAAGGATGTGAGATTCCAGGCGTAAATAGCCAGTATACACATCGCTCACTGACTTCAGTACTGCAGAACACTTCCAAAACGAGAGGTGGTTTGCTTCGTGTGAGATAAGAAAATTTCCTTCTGTAAAAGATAGACGGAAAGTCATAATAAGGACTATAGGACAGAAAAACTTCCATCAAAATTGACAACAATTATCTGACACAGTAAAAACGCTTGTTTTTAGCCTTCTAAACCCAATCCAACCCAAATCTATTGGGTTGGATTGGGTTGAGAGGCATTATCATTGCTGACATTGTTATATCAGCAATGATAATGCCAGCAGTAGTTAAAATTAAAATATAACCTCAAATGCATTTTCCTGATCTTGCAATTTCTGATTTTCACATGTTAGTAGTACGCAAAGATGTACCTTGGAAACCCAAGTCCAAGAATAATTCAGAAGTCCAACATTTAGTACATAATTCCGTGCTCTCTCCTCTGATGGAATCACAGCTTGCTAGTTGCAGGGGTCACAGCATTCTAGTCATTAATGTAATTCTACCAGGCTAAATTTGAGGCAAAACTGCACCTTGAATTCTTATAAATATGCTTCTTACCATTTTGATGTGCATCGAGGATGGCACACGTAATCGGAAATAAAATACTCCAAACTCTCCAAGTTTCTGACATCCCTTTTCTTCCCTTTCTTTCTGAACTTCAAACTGGTGATGTGCTTTCAGCGATCAGTCTTTCCAACATGAGAAAAGTTATCGAAATGTGCTTCGGCTACCAAAGTAATTCAAAGCGGTGTCCTCCTCTGACGTGTTTGCGAACTGCCGTTTTATATTACCGGGTGCTGTTAGTGACGTATAACCTATCGACCCTTTGTGTGCATTTTCGAAGCTTGCGTGTTTCTTAATGCCAATCAGAATGACGGACGGAACGATGTTGTTGGATGCTTCATTAATAATGATACGTTTAAAGCAAGCCATTTACACAATGTTTGGGAATTTCATGCCTTCTCTCCGGCAAGGTAGTTAAATGCACTTTTGAATTCTGGCTCTTCTTTAATTTCGCAAACATCATCTAATGAAACTGATACCTGGTTAGGCTACAGTTTTATTAGATGATCAGGTTAATTCGCTAAATCCTTCCAGCGCTTTTGGCACATATGGCCTAGTTCCACTAGGCCACATGAGATTGTTACTGGAAGCGCTGGAAGGCAAAATACCAGGAAAAAGAAAACAAGGAAGACCAAAAAACACCATCATAAATACAATTCTGAAGGAAAATGGGCTTCGGAGCCATGCAGAAGTGAAACACCCAGCAGAAGATCGTGAGAAATGGAGAAAGCTCATCAAAGGGGCAAACTAGTCTAAAGACGAAAGACTGAAGAAGAAGAAGAAGATTATACAGATGCTGGGCCCATTAAGGTAGAATAACTTCGTCACAATCTTTCCAAATAAAATCGATACAGGCATACCAAACTTCCGAAAAAGAAAGTGCGAGAAAAAAAAAAAAAAAGTGATGAGAATGTTTACAAGGTAGTAAAGACGAATGCTGCATGAAAATAAGTAGTTCAATGGACTCATTAAGTCACCGAAAAATCATAATAAACAATATCCTTTAGAATAGCGTGCATGATGCACTTTTTTCGGAATGTAAAACAAACACAGTTTGTGTTTCATGGCGGTCTCCAGGGTTTGTCCCATTAGCTGCTGTAACGTCTGTACGAGGTATGTGCCAATTCCGGCAGTGTGGTTGCATAAAGTGTTGTGCTTCTTCTGTGCCTGCGTGGGTAACACAGTAGTACCGTCACAGTCCTCCCCACACCGGGTGGAAAAGGCCCGGGTTGGAATCCCGTTGATGACGCGAGGATCTTTAATGGGCTTTTTTTTCACTCCGTGGCTGAGCTAGTCGGTCTCAGGCGTAGGTAGCAAGGGTTTCCCCCCAGAAACTGGGGGTTTTTCGTCCAGAAAAACAGACAAACCAATCATAGAACACACGCAATTAACAGACATAATTATTCGGATGGCCTAAAAATAATAGTTTAGTTTAATAGTTAGTGTTTGTTCTGTTGAGTGTTGTTTGACAGCTCCTGGTGTCTTCACAGGAATGGGGCATAGACGAGTTTGATCACTGCCCCCTGACTCCCATCCCTAGTCAAGTGGAGGTGCGCCAGGGTCTACTACCAGTGCACTGACATTACGCCCAGGAAGAGATTCCACCGAAGAGGACTCTCCCCCTAGATGCCACCCAAAATACCGATAGGAGCGTGAGTTTCAGAGGAGAGAAGTGGGGTATAGGAGTGGGGAAATAGGTGATAGGTCGAGCGGGGAATAGAGAGAGTTGAGACATCTCCGCAAAGAATTTATTTAAGAAGTAGAAAGTAGTGGGACAGTGGGCGAAGGAGTGGTAGCAGAGTTCTTTAGTTGGATGTTGAATGCAATATCCTGCGTCTTCTCTTGAAAACCTTGTCTGCAAAATTGGCGATGCAGTAAAGGTCTCTTTTACTGGAGACCAGCTGTGTACTTCTTCCAAGCTGCAAATATTTGTCTCCATTTGTACTCTGAAAGGACAGAATTCATGGGATACCTGGTTCCTGGGCACTCGAAAGTGTTACCCCTCTCGCTAGCGGACGAATCTACAGCTTGGCAGGTATATAGATACACTGCACTCACGTAATCAGTAATTCGATGTCAGTGGATACCCGTCGTGAGTTAACCGACTTTGAAAGAGGGTTGATAGTGAGTGCCCGACGCATGGATCACACTATCGCAGAGGCGGTACGGAAATTCCACTATCCTCATTCAACAGTATCGAGTGTATCGGGATTACTCCATTTCCCGAATAGCATTTCAGCCAACCGAAGAGCGACAGGGACACAAATCACCGCCGACTCACCAGAGTCCCATTGATAACATCAAGACAAAGGACTCTACGCCTCAACTGGGCGAAAGAAAATCGGCACTGGACCTTAGATGATTGGAGACGGGTTACCTATTCCGATGAATTCCGGTTCCAGTATTTCGAAAGAACAGGAGGGTGCGCATCTGGCGGAAACTGCACGAAGCTATGCACCCGTCATGTCAACAAGGAACTGTTCAAGCAGGTGGACGGTCGGTAATGGTCTGGGGCATGTTCAACAATCACACACCGGGACCCCTGGTATGTCTAGACCCATCTCTGAACGGTCTAGGTTACGTGTACTTCCCTGCAGACCATCTGCATCCCTTCATGGTCATCTTAGACCCACAGGGCAATGGACTGTACTAGCAGGACAATGTACCTCCCACAGAGCCGTAGTTGGGAAAAGCCGTGGTGACTGGATGGTTCGAAGAGCAGTGCACTCATTTTACTACCATGGAATGGCCTCCCCTTTCATCGGACGTGAACCCTGTGGGGAATCTTTGAGATGTTGTGGAAAGGTCCGTTTGAGCTTTGGATCCTCCACCCAGGGATGCGACGGAATTATGGACAGCGGTGCAGCAAGCATGGATGGAAATACCCGTGGAACGCTTTCGTGAACTAGTGGACTCAATGCCTCGCCGTGTGACTACCCTTATCCGGGCGAAAGGTGGCTTACCCGTTACTAGGTAGGTATCCCCTGATTTCTGTCCACTCAGCGTATACATAAAGGCTGCCATTTCCTACCTTTACCTATTTCTTATACTGTTAACTTATTGCAAAACGTCATAAACAATACCCTACTGTTTGGTAGCTGAGATCATTATTCAATAACTGCGATTGTAGGTTATGTTAAAAACTACATTTATTCGAAGCAAGAATTCAATCTCTTCAAACCTTATGTTCCAACTATGCAAACATACTGTGGCAATGACCGAATAAAGTTACTTCCATGGGTGTTTGAAGCTAATTGCTTGGGAAAATTCAAAATCCTGTTCTGTGGCTGTGCAACACAAACTTTGCACAGACCTTCATTTCCCCTAACTGTTAACTGAGAATTTGACGAATCATCTCCTTCTTCATGTCCAACTCATGAGTCATTATTCTGAGCGCCAAAACGACGATCTCTTGTCACAGTTGCCCGAACCTTTAAAACTCTGACCTCATCTCGATATGCCGAAGGACGCCCACTTTCTGGGTCATCGCAAAAATCCTCACGTCCGTCTTTGAACCCCTTAGACCATTAAAACACACTGGTACGACTGAGCCTTTCATCACCATAAACATACTCTTATTTTACTGCACTGGCCTGTACTTAAGTGAATTGTGAAAGGACATTTTCCAAATTAAAAATCAGCTCAGGTAAGAGGACATTAAGGAGGAGGACATTTGTAGGCACTCCAATGTACTTATACTAGAAAGGGTATTCTTTATTTGGGTGGTAAGTACAATGTATTGACAAGTAATAAATTTCAATATAACAGTTCAGTTGTTATCACCCTCTGGGTAGCTGAGTGGTCAGTATTGATGTTCTTCCACACAGAAGAGTTGCAGCCTCTTCTGGATTTAAGCGTTCGAGGTCCCGTTTTGTTGTCATTTTACCAGATCATAACATAGTAGAAAAGCAATAAAATTTCTGATACTTTTTGTGGAGAATCTGATATTATCGTATAGTACTCAATCTTCAGACATCAATTGCTGAATCATGCGTATATCAAGGAACCTTCCATAAATCTCTTAGCGTCATTTTGATTGGTACCTGGAAACAAGCACATTTCGGAAAGTCTACACTTGGGATCGATAAGTTCGCAGGTTTATTTAGCAGATACAACTGCATATTTAATAACCCCACAATCTTCAAAATCACGCAGAGAACTGAGACACGATATCCACCGTGACCTTTTATTGTCCTAAAAGGGGTGTGTCTGTTTTATCATTATGTTTCACAAGAGAGGGGTGGAGAAGACATGGTACTGATACAAATGAATCTACTCGACAACAGAAACTCGTACGTATGTGAAACCTTAACCCACTGTAAACAATCAAGGTGGAAATGATGTCTTACAAAATTCATAGCCTTAGTTGCGTTCTCTAAAAAAAGGGGGGATTCCTGACAAGTAAACAGAAATTTTCGTTAAAAGCCGTCGCAAACTGCATACTTGTGCCGATTTTATATAGGTTCTATGAAGGCCCTGTAATAAGCCCAATAGGCACTTACAGTTACCACATTTCTTAAAATCATCTTATGGAAAAGGCCTTGTTTCGAATTCCGTTTCGACCTGTGAAACTTTTATCCGATTTTTTTGACAACCTGACTAAGTTAGTCAGAACCGTGACTGCCAATATTTTGCCACTCAAGTCACACTTGAAGTTAAAAGGATATTCACGGTGCACCTTAATGGTGATTGAGTTCAATGGGTTTCCCCTAATAATCGAGTTTCTTTTTTTCCCGAGATTAGGAAACACCCATCGAACTCAATGCGGTTTCCCTAATCTCGGGAAAATTTTTTATTGGTTTTTTACATACCGTGGCCGTAATTGAACACAACCAAGGGTTGCCTAGTATTCATCCAAAAATACAATGTACAGGTAACCCTCGAATAACACGGTAGTTAGGTTCCTTTAAAATCGTGTATTGCGAAACCGAGTTATATGGGACTAGAAAGCAGTACAAAAAGGGGGAGGGGTTACGTTTCAAAAGCTAACAAAAATACCCAATTTTTTTATAACTACCGGAAACTTAATTATTATTAAAAATAACTGAACAGACGTCATAAAAAACTGTGATACATACACTGCCCAACCATTAATATCCACATCTGCCTTTAGACAAAAATAAATGAGCTTTTATTGTGTCATTTAATATTTTGTGCTGAAACCTTTTGGTTTAATGATGGTCTTCAATTTACGCGGCATACTCTCAATCAGCTTTTTATAAATGGCAGGTGACATGTTCCTCCACCTCGGCCTTTAACACATCCCCCAGTTCGGCCTTGTTCTTTGGGCTATCTCGACGTGCACGTACCGGAAGATCCAATACATCCCAAAGGTGCTCGATAGGGTTCGGATCAGCACTCTGGGCTGGCTAATTCAACTTTTCCACACCCATGTCCTCAAACCACTCTGTTACGACTCGAACAGTATGGTATGGTGCGTTGTCTTGCTGATACAGGTATGGGCCTTCCCCGAAGTATTGCCATAACGTTGGAAGTGCATAATTGTCCAGGATTCCTGGTATTGCACAGCATTCATGGTTTTGTCGATAACGACTAATGGGTCCCAACGAAACCATGAAAGGAGCCCCATACCATGACACTTCCTCCACCAAACTTCATTGTTAGGAGGATACAACCAGGAAGGAACTGTTCCCTGGCATTCACCACACCCAGGAACGGCCATAAGATGATAGAGTGCGAACCTCGATTCTTCTGTCCATAGGACTGTTTTCAACTGCTCTACAGTTCAGGATTCGCGCTAGCATTTGTTGAGGTAATTCTGTTGAACGTGTCATCTTGCATGCCCAATTTTGATATTGTCTGTTCGAAGCTCTGTGTGCTTATTTATAGCATGTTCTGTGACGTGTTGCATGCATAAGACCTGTTTCCCCATCCATAGAGGGGTGTCCAGATATTAATGGTAGGGCAGTAGAGTGTATATGTATACGTTCATTTAATTTTCTTCCTCTTCATAGCTGCTAAGCACAATAAAGAGAATTTTTTTCTCCGTTGCAGAATATTTTCTGAACTTTCTTCTTCAGCATCTAGATTATGTATATCCTCTGCTCTCTTTAAAAAACCAGTAATATGGATCTGTTTGCTCTTGCTTAATAGATCTTTGGAAATTTCACTGTATTGAGCTAAGCATTTTTGAAGCTCCCTTTTGAACTTTGTGCTCCTTTCAGTCGAAGGATCTTCAAAAAAATAAGATTCTAATTGCTCTTCTAATTTTATGCATTCCCGTATGCTTTTTAAAATTTGAAACTTCAGAATTTTCATCTGCGCTATCATCCTATGAATTGATTTGGTTTACCTCCGATGCCATTTCCACCAAATCACTTCGCCAGCCTCTTTATCTATCACTAATTCTCGCACATCTTCAGTAGTCATATCATCAAAACCTTCTCCTCCTACCGGCTTAGCAAGTTCTAATATCGCACCGGTTCGACCATATTTCCTGAATGAACTGACTGTGGCCATGCATTTTTCCAACACGCATTTAATGTTGATGGTTTTACTTCTTTGAGCAATAAAGCCATGATTCCGATATAGTCCACTATTACAAAATGTTTCCATGCCTCCATCACTTCAAGAGATACGGAATCAATTCCGAAATCCATTGTAACGATTTTCTGATGTAATGAGTTTTAAAAGTAGATATAACGCCTTAATCTAATGGATGGCTGAATTAAAGAAGCTTCAACGTTTGGATGACTTAAATCTCTTGGATGGCCTGGCGCGTTATCCAATATAATAAAATTTTTGAATCTAGATTTTTCCACTTCAAATAGTTTTCCACAGCTGGCACAAAACAATTTAGAAACCATTTTATAAATAAATCGGTAGTTGCTAAAGCTTTTCAAAGTATCGGTAAAGCGTTTTTATTTACACCTTTCATTGCAGGAGGATTAAAAGATCTATAAAGTAGCACTGATGACGGCCAGCGCACATAAAAAATGGCTCTCCTTCAAAACTGCTCTTTAAAATTCTGGCTGAATTCTTATATTGGTATTCAAAGTGGTTACTCGTTATAATACCAGTTTCAAAATAAGAAAAACAAAACGCACTTTTATTGTTAAAAATTTGAAACTTATAGAAGAAAATAGTATTAGTATTAGTATTAGTAATGACCGCATGGTGCAAGAAAGCCTATGGCTTATGCTGCACCAGCCAAAAAAAAAAAAAAAAAAAAAAACAAATAAAACGATGATAAAAAAAAAGAATAAAAAATTAATAAAAGAAAAGGAAATTTAACCTATCATCCTATGCGCTTCCCTCACCCGAAGGTACTATCCAGATGACCTTTGAATTTCCCCAAACTGTCAGCCTCTACCACCCATGAAGGCAACTTATTCCAGTAATTCATAACTCGCTGGCTAAAATAAAACTTCCTGCAGTCCAATCTAAACATTCCCCCCCTCACAACTTGAATTTATGTCCCCTAGTTCTAGCATCATTTATAATCTTGAAAATTTCGTCCCCATTCATTTTACTGATGCCTCTCAAAGCCTTAAACACCTCAATCAAATCTCCTCTAAGGTGTCTAGTCTCCAAACTCTGCAACCCACATATTCGAAGTCTTTCTTCATAAGGACGCCCTTTTGCCGATCTCACCAGGCGAGTTACCCTTCTTTGCACCCTTTCAAGAAGCTCGATGTCTTTCTTTAGGTGCGGTCTCCATACTTGAACACAGTATTCCAAGTGTGGTCTAACATAAGTCTTATATAATGGGATTATCACGTCCCTATCTCTACTTGCAAAAGTTCGATAGATCATCGATAGGACACCATGGACCTTCCTTGCAACCTGTTTACAATGCTCAGAGAATTTCATGTCTGATCGTATCATAACACCCAAGTCCTTTTCCTTCAGTACTGGGTTTATTTGAACTCCACCAAGCCAATAAGTAATTTTGGGATTACTGTTTCCCAGGTGTAACACCTTACACTTTGTTGGATTAAAGCACAGCTGCCATTTTTCTGACCATTCCTGAAGTCTATCTAGGTCTCTCTGAAGAAGCTCAGCTTGACAGTAATCATTAACTACTCTACCAATTTTACATCATCTGCAAATTTAGACGTCACGCCCTCTATCCCTTCATCGATGTCGTTTATGAAAATTAAAAACAACAATGGTCCTAATACTGATCTTGGGGAACCCCACTTCTTACATCAACCCAATCTGAGGAATAACCATTTATGACAATCCTCTGCCTCCTGCCCTGAAGCCATCCTGCTATCCATCTAAGAATTTTTTCAGTGATTCCAACCTGTTCCAGCTTATAAAGCAACCGATCATGTGGGACTGAATCAAAAGCTTTGCTGAAATCTAAATAAAAAATGTCGAAATTATACCCTAAATCCAGCTCATTAGTGACCCTTTCAAAATAGCGAACCAGATTTGTTAAACATGATTTTCCCTTTACAAAACCATGCTGAGTATCCTTGAGAATTTCAATTCTATTCAAATGATCCTGAATTCCACCTTTGATCATTGCCTCCATGATTTTCCCTACCACTGAAGTCAGACTGACAGGTCGATAATTTCCCACTTCACTTTTCGAGCCACCCTTATGTATGGGAGATACATTTGCACTTTTCCAATCCAAGGGAATCTCCTCAGAGTCTAGTGATGCTCGCATAATTAGCCTCAATGGTTCAATGCACTCGCTTGCTGCCTCTTTTAAGATTATAGGGTATATTCCATCAACTCCAGGAGCCTTACTGGTCTGTAGGCTCGAAAGTTTTTTCATTAAATAATCTTGCGAAATTTCAATTTCATTAATTACATATTTTTAACTTCGCTCCCACAATTTCCCATTGCCACAAAAGGCTTTTCATTTGTAAATATTGATGCAAAATAACTGTTGAGTTCATCTGCAACGGCAGCTGGTGTATTTAATTACTATCCCCTTTCCCTTACGTAAAGGTCCGAACTGGTTTGTCCTGCTCTTCTTGGCATTTATATATGTGAAGAATTCCTTATTCCCCCGTCTTTGCTCTGTTTGCTAGTGATTTCTCATAAACTGCCTTTGCCTGTCGAACCTTTTCTGTGGCTCTATTACAGATCATCTTGCAGCTGCTGTTATAGGCTTCAGTACTTTTTATTGCTGTAACCTTTCCATGCCACCTTTTTCTGCTCAAGTAATGCGGCAACTTCACTATTCATCCAACTTGGAACCCTTCTTGTGGAGTATTTTTTTAATGGTATATACGCATTCAAGGCATCTGTGATTAATGTTTTAAAAGCGTACCACAGTTCAATTGTATTCATTCTCTGCGCGATAATAGAGTTAATAGACTTTATTAACTACATGGCCTCTATTAACTACCCAGTTAATAGAGGCCATGTAGTACCTTAAGGCATCGTAATTTCCTTTTCTGAAATTAAAACCCATTCCTTTGCCTTTTACTTCTGCTACCTCTCTCGTCATCATCCACCGTAGAACTCCGTGATCACTTCCTGCTACTGGTTCCTCTACTGTCAGCCCTGTTATGTCATCTGATTCATGGGTGGTCTAGGATGAGGTCTAGGATATTCTTTTCCCTAGTACTTTCCCTGACATGTTGATACAAATAACAGTCATCTAGTTGATTTAAAAATTTTGTTCCCCATGTCGAGTTTCCTTCCCATTTACTCCAATCAATTAGAGGCAAATTGAAATCACCCATAATAAGGAATTGACGCTTACCTGCCCATTCCATTAGCATGTAGATGCTTTTGTCATAATCTTCACAATCACCTGGTCTGTAGATTACTCCTACTCGCTACTGGATATATGCTGTAAAATAATGCAGTATATATCCAGTAATTAGAATTTTAATGACAAAGAATGAAGCTATCAGGGCAAATGGACCTTTCTTCAATTTCAATAGATATAAGAGCTGTGCTCTGATGCGTACATGGCCACGAGATTGACATTCATCTATAAGATTGGTGTTCATCGTTGGTACACGGATTTGTGTGGGTTTTCTGCCAGCGTTTATCAAGTTTCAAGACTGTTGATTCCAAGATAGGGTGTAGCGTCGTGCTCTTGCAGCGATTCCAGGTTTTTGAATTGGATGATATGTTCAAAGATTCCCGTCAAAGGCGGTGAAGGAAGTGTCGGGATTGGTCGATCATTTCGTAATCGCGTTTAGAGTTAAGGTCATGGTGGGTCGACCAGAAATGCTCCGCGATTGCGGAGTGGTCAGCGTCACCAAGGCGAATTGATCTGTCATGCTCCACAAGGCGGTTTTGAAGGCGTCTTGAGCTCTCGCCTATGTAGCAATTTCCACAATCTTTGCAAGTTACGCGGTATACCACTCCGCTAAGCAAAAGAGGGGTTTCGGAGCTTTTACGTTAGAAACCAGGGGACGTAAACTCCTACCAGGTAGTTGTACGCATTTTATGCGATATTCCCGGACGATTTTCGAAATCTAATTCGAAATGTCCGGATAGTAGGGAATATAGGTGGTAGTCATATTGTCATGTGGGGATGATGGCCTCGGGCGGGTCATAAGCTCTTGTGCTTGTAGAAAGCACTTGTCTAATATATGGATTGGGTAACCACAATTGACCAGGTCAGTTTTTACTCTGGAAATCTCGGTGCGCCTAGCTTCCTCTGAGTTGGAATTGCACCAAGCTCGGGAGAATAGAGTGCGTGCGGTGCTGTTGAGTTGACAGGGAGAGTGGCGAGATCTGTAGTTGGTAAACTGTCTGTACCACATTGGCTTACGGTATACCGAGGTTTACAGGTGTGGGCCCACTCGCTTTACTAGAACATCTAACAATGGAAGGGACCTGTCCACTTCTAGTTCTAAAGTGAACTGGATAAATAGTGAACCATGTGGGATGACGGTGAAGTTGTCATCGACGTATCTGCACCACGTTGTAACAGGTACGGGCGAGCTCAAGAATATCTGTTCTACTAATTCCTCCATGTCGATGTTGGCCACAACGGTACTGACAGGTGCACCCACGACTGTACCATGTACCTTTTAAACAGGGAATCTCCGAAGGTAATGACGCTGCCTGACAAACATAAGTTGAGGGCAGTGCAGATGTCCTCTGTGGATAGCGATGTTCTGCTCGGTAGGTTTGAGTCATTCTCCAGAAGTCGTTTGGTGCAGTTAACGGCCTGTTGGATTGGAATCGATGTAAACAGAGACACGACATCGAACGACGCCATAATCTCGCTCTCATGGATTGAAAGTTCTTCAATTAGGCGAATGAACTCGTTGCTGTTGGTGACAGTCTAGACGGTATTTCCCTCTAGAGTTGTAAGGAGTCGCGCGATGTACTTAGACAGTTCATATGTAGGCGTATTGCAGCAGGGCAACGTGACCAATATCGCCATGGAGGAATTAGAGGAACAGATATTCCTGATCCAGCCCGTACCTATTGCAATGTAGTGCAATAGGTACGGGCTGGATGACACATGTCAAAGACGTCAATGATAATCTTCACCGTCATCTCACGTGATTCAGAGGCAACAGTACTAGAATACATCAATTCTTTTTCACTATTCATCCAGTTCACTTTAGAACTAGAAGTGAACAGGTCCCTTCCATTCTTAGATGTTCTAGTAAAGTGAGTGGGTCCACACCTGGAAACCTCGGTATACCGTAAGCCAGTGTGGTGTGGGAAGTTTACCAACTACAGATCTGGACAGGCCCCTTGTCATCTCAACCGCACTGAAAGCGCTCTATTCACCCGAGCTTGGAGCCATTCCAGCTCAGAGGTAGCTACGCGCACCGAGATTTCCAGACTAAAAACTGACCTGGTCAATTGTGGTTACCCAACCCATATATTAGACAAGTGCTTGCTACAAGCGCAAGAGCTTATGACCCACTAGAGGCCGGCATCCGCACATGATAATGCGTACAATTACCTGCTGAAAGCTTACGTTCTCTGGTTTCCAACGTGAAAACTCCAATCGCCCCTCTTTTGCGTAGCGGAGTGGTATAACGCATAATTTGCTAAGATTGTGGCAGTTGCAATATAGGGGAGAGATCGAGACGCATTGAAGGTCACCTTGCAGAGCATGACAGATCAATTCGCCTTGGTGACCCTGACCACTCCGCAATCGCGTAACATTACTTGTCGACCCACCATGACCTTAACTCTAAATGCGATTACGAAATGATCCACCAATCCCGTCACTTCTGCCACCGTCTTTGGCTGGAATCGTTGAACATATCATGAAATTAAAAAACCTTGAATCGCTGCAAGGGCACGACGCTGCACCCTATCTTGAAATCGACAGTCTTTAAGCTTGATAAACGCGGCAGCAAACCCACACAAGTCCCTGTACCGAAAAAAAAAAAAAAAAAAAAAAAAAATCAGGCTTCCTTGCACCATATGGCTTGGCTAATAATAATAATAATAATGACCAAGAGTCGCCAACACCACTGGAAGTCAGCAGTGGAGAGAATAACAATACCTCGGAAAGAGGGAGAAAGGGGCCTGATAGGCCTGACAGAACAACAGAAAACAGCGATAGTTAACCTGAAGGATTACTTCGAGAACAACACGGCACCACTCCACCAGGCCATAAGGAGGATAGATAAATGGTATACCCCACTCAACCTAAGCGAGGAAACCCCTCTCCCCCAAACAGTACAAGAAACGAAGATAGAAAAATGGGCAAAGAAGACACTCCATGGCAGACACTACATGACCTCCATCAAGATCACATCGATAACATTTCTTCCAATGCATGGCTCACAAGCGGGACGCTCTTTCCCCGAGACTGAAGGATTCATGCTCACCATCCAAGACCAGCTAATCCACACCAGAAACTATAGAAAATACATCGCAAAGGAGCCCGGAATGTCAGATGACACATGTCGACGATGCCATCTGGCCTCAGAAACGATCCAACACATCACCGCGGGGTGCAACGTGATTACCCAGACTGAGTACACTCATAGACATGACCAGGTAGCCAGGATAATATATCAGAAGCTAGCGAGAAAATACCAGTTGACCAGAGAAAGTGTATCATACTAAAAGTACGAATCCCAGGCAGTACTAGAGACCCCGAACTCTTAAGCTGTACTGGGACCGCGCCATAATAACGGATAAGACCATCCCGCACAACAGACCGGACATAACCCTTGTGGACAAGATGGAAAAGGCTACCTACCTGATTGACATAGCGGTGCCCAACACTAGGAATGTCCACAAAACCCATGAGGAAAAAATTAGGAAGTACACGAATCTGAGACATGAAATCAAGGAGAACACCTACAAGGAACTCCAGAAAGTCGCAATCCTGAACACCTGTAGGATAGTCAGAGATGTCCTCAACCTACAGTAACACCAGACATTACAACCACCCTGTGCACTTGGTAGCAGTACCCGTCACGGAGTGGAATCCCCCAATGAGGGAGAAATAATAATAATAATAATAATACAATACAATTTATTTTTATCAAGAGAATTTGTTTAGAATAAATTTAAAATAATAATAATAATAACAAGCAAGAGACTACACCGATACAAAGAGAGATCCCAGAGGAAAATAAACAACCGAATCTTCGATGAGGATCAAAGAACTTCCTACAGAAATCTGGGTGAAGATGAGAAAGCAGGAAACGGACCACCCGAGAAGAAGACGATCGAGGAGTTCTGGGGAAATATCTGGAGCAGTGAAGTACGACATAAGAACAGTGCACCATGGATAGAAGTAGAATGGAAGAAAACCAAGAACATACAAGAGATGAGAGAGTGGGAGATTCGAGAAGAAGAAGTAAAACAATCGATCAGGAACACCCACAACTGGCGAACCCCAGGAATTGATAACATCCACATCTACTGGTACAAGAAGCTCACCTGCACACACAAGCACCTAGCAGAACAGTTCACGCGAATGACAAAGAACTCGGAGACAATTCCGAAGTTTCTTACTGAAGGAGTCACATATCTGAAGCCTAAAGATGAAGATACAAGAAACCCGATGTACAAGATCCTCACCAGCTGAATAACCAAGAAGAGAAGATATCAGACTACTTAGAGAGTCAGAACATAATGTCCGAACAGCAGAAAGGATGCAAGCGGAGGAGCAAAGGATGCAAGGAGCAATTAACCATAGATGCCGCAGTTATGGAACAAGCCTTCAAGAAGCACCGCAACCTATACACGGCTTACATCGATTACTGCAAGGCTTTCGACTCCGTACCTCATAGCTGGCTAATAGAGACCCTGAAGATCTACAAGGTTAATCCGATGGTGATAAACTTCCTAGGAGCAACAATGGCGAAATGGAGTACCACCATTAAGGTCGAGTACATCACAACCAGGCCAATCCGCATTAGAAGAGGAATCTTTCAGGAAGATGCTCTGGGCCCAATGTGGTTCTGTCTAGCACTGAACCCGCTATCCACCATGCCTAACGGCAGCAAGTATGGATATAACCTCAAAGACAGAAGAAAGAACCTGTACACCCTGACCCACTTGATGTACATGGATGACACCAAGCTCTATGCGGCAACCGAGAAGTAACTCCAGCAACTACTCCGGATCACCGAAGAATTCAGCAGGGACATCGGGATGGAATTTGGTCTAGACAAATGCAAGACCCGCACACTGCACCAGGGAAAATTAGTTGGCCGAAACTACCAGCTGCTGACTGGTAAAGAGATCGAAGCTATGATAGAAGGAGAAACCTACAAATACCTAGGGTTGTTGCAGGCTGAGCAGTTAGAACACAAGGTAATAAAGAAGTGCCTGATCGAAAAATATCATTAGAGACTCAGAAGCGTGCTGAAAGCAAAATTGAACGGAGGGAACACAGTTAAAGCCATAAACACCTATGCAGCTCCAGTACTAACATACACATTCGGGGTCATAGATTGGAACAACATTGAGCTACAAGATATCATGCGAAAGACAAGGACAAAGATGACCAAGAGTCGCCAACACCACCAGAAGTCAGCAGTGGAGAGAGTAACAATACCTCGGAAAGAGGGAGGAAGGGGCATGATAGACCTGATAGAGCAACGGAAAACAGCGATAGTTAACCAGAAAGATTACTTCGAGAACAACACAGCACCAATCCACCAGGCCATAAGGAAGATAGATAAGTGGTATACCCCACTCAACCTAAACGAGGAACCTCCTTCTCGCCCAGACGGTACAAGAAACGATGATAGAAAGATGAGTAAAGAAGACACTCCATGGCAGACACTACAATTACCTCCATCAAGTTCACATCGATAACACTGCTTCCAATGCATGTCTCACAAGAGGGACGCTCTTCCCCGAGACTGAAGGATTCATGCTGGCCATCCAAAACCAGTTAATCAACACCAGAAACTATAGAAAATACACCGCAAAGGAGCCCGGAATGTCAGATGACACATGTCGACGATGCCACCTGGCCGCAGAAATGATCCAACACATCACCGCGGGGTGCAAGGTCGTGTCCATGAGTGAACTCAGTCTGGGGATCACCCAGACTGAGTTCACTCATGGACACGACCAGGATAATACATCAGAAGCTAGCGAGGAAATACAAATTGATTGAAGAGAGTGTACCGTACTACAAGTACGAACCCCAGTCAGTACTAGAGACCGCAACCAACAAGCTGTACTGGGACCTCGCCATAATAACGGATAGGACAATCTCGCACAACAGACCGGACATAACCCTTGTGGATCAGAAGGAAAAGGCTACCTATCTGATTGACACAGCGGTGCCCAACACTGGCAACCTGCAGAAAACCCAAGGGAAAAAATTAGGAAGTACACGAACCTAAGAGAGGAGATCAAAGAGATGTGGCATATTCATGTGGCATACTTGGTAGCAATACCCGTCACGAAGTGGAACCGCACAATCAGGGAGAAATAATAATAATAATAGGATGAGCTGTCATATTGGGGGAAATTAAAGACCATGCAGCAAGAGATTCTTTATGGTCCGGATTGTTGCTTCATCCAAATTTAAACTTTTTGAAATGTATGATACTTTTTCTCGTTTTTTAAGAGCATTTGAATTTTAAAATTCAGGGATTTCCCAATAACTTTTTTTTTTCTTGTTGCATAACGACTAGCGAGTCAACAGCAAAAATTCACAAAAAAGAATTTCCATTCATTTTTGTTATGCGGGTTTGCTGCAATTATTATTATTATTATTATTAACAATATCTGTTTAATACTCTGCTCTAGAGCTACCCCCCCCCCCCCTCTGGACAGCAGTAAGCTACGGGGGGGGTGATTATTACATTCACAGATTAAGGCAAGGACATGTGTCCGGGGTTACATGGAGCCACATGTGTGCTTAATCTGAAAGGAACAGTATTTACAGAATTCTTTAATTACATATATGAAAATTGTGGAATACCGTAGTATTCCAAACTAAGCAAGATAATATTTGATCAAAATTACTGGATTACGTGAAGAGTAAGAAAAAAAAAGTATTTCTTGGTTGAGGCAATCCATATTTTCCTTCTGGTGGTGTTCCTCTGACTCATAACGGTAGATTTGTGTATGTATCCATTAGCTTCTGGAGACTGTAGGTGTGCTGCTGGCAGAATTTATCGAGGTCGATGGTTAGCCTTTTAAAATACAGGGATTTTAAATGCAGTTTATTTAAAATAAACTGTATTTAAAATACAGTTTATCAAATCATCCGTGTTTCCTGGGAACATGCGTCTCAGGCCTTTGAGGTTGCTCAAAGTGATACTCAGCAGGAAGCTCGTGTCCACTTGACTTCTCCCGGCAAATTGGGAGTTTTTATTAGGTCACTGATATCAGAGCGACAAATCGTCGAGTGATTAGTCTGGCCAGTGCAAAAAGGTTAGTACCACAATTCGTTGTTTCCGTGGTGTGATTTGGAATTGATGCAGAGCTGGGCCCTAGAAAGAGTGTACTGGTTGCCAGTTCGCCTTTTCAGCCATTTCAGAAGCCAGAACTGCAGGCTGAGGAACTTTTCGAAGCGTGTTGTAGGGGCCGATGACCAAATAGATGATGCATAAAGAGGAACGGGGTAGCGACATCGAAGGACGTATTTCTTGCCCAATGTTCTAACCATGTTAAAACATTGGTCAATTATCTAATCATGTTCAGACCATTCCATCTTTAAGAAAGAAAGAGCTTGCTTCTTGAAAAAGAAAAGGCTGGTCCTTAACCAAGCTGTTCTCAATAGGTTGAAGAGTGGTAAAAGGATCCTTTCGCATCATCATCATCATCTAGCCATTGACAAAAAGCTTGTCCAGGAATGGGCACAGTTCAGCTTACAGCAAGCAGATTTTCCTGATTCTGATTCCTTTCTCTCGCAGGAGGACTGTTTACCTAGGGCACACTTGTCTGAAATAGAAATAACTAGAGAGACCCTAATTGATGTCATCAATAAACTACCCGACAAAGCCACTGTAGGTCCGGATGGTTTCCCCACTCTTTATTATCAAAATTTGCAGCCCATATATAATCGACCTTCTCCTTCACCTTTTCCGACAAATTCTGCAATCTGGAATAGTTCCTTCAATTTGGAAAACCTACCACGTTAAGCCCATTCCAAAGATCAAGAAACCCAAATCTCCTAAAGACCTGCGACCAATATCCATCAGTTGTTCTTTATTCATAATTTTCGAAAAAGTAATTCAACCAACAATTGCCCAGCATTGCTTTGCACACAGGCCCGAGTACCTGCATACCGTTCTACAAAGGAGATCGACAACTACCAATCTTCTTGATACCCTCTTCAGAATTCAGCACATTCTTAACAACAAATCACAGATTGATATCATATTCCTCGACATAAAATCGGTTTATGACAGAATACACCTCCCAGCTCTTTTTACCATTCTGAAACACTACTTCGGTCTGGCGGATACCTTACTTCAAATGTTGAAGTCTATTTTACTCCCTAGACATCTGTCTGTGACCCACAATGACTTTCAAGCAACTATTGACATCTCAAGAGGTATCCCACTAGGAAGCGTACTGTCAGCTATCCTGTTTGCAGCAGTTTTGGAGCCTTTCCTTGCTCAAAATCCGAACTTTGTCTCTTATGCCGACGATCTGAAGTTCTACGTGAGCTCAGATCATAATCATCAGATTCATGATATCAACCAACACGCTTCTAGGCAGATATTGAGCTTGGAAAGTTATCTTGCCACAATAGGGCTGCATCTGAGCCCTTCCACATTTCAGCCTCACTTTGCCAGGATGAGGCAGAAGACGTACGCTGCTCTTTGGGCAGTGCGTCAAGAGATCGTTGGTGTGCATCAGCCAGCGCTGCTTGTTCGGCACTTCCTGAGGTGTATTACGCCGATTCCTCTCTATACTTCAGAAATCTGGTCATCTGCCCCTGCCTCATACCTTCAGAAGTATCTCAGTTTAGAGTACTGGTTGCTTAGATGGATGAACAGTGTGGTAGGCCACCCCTTAACTATCTCCAGATCTATCCTACAAGCAAATCTGGGCACCACTCCCTGGAGACATATCATCATGACAAAAAATGTCCTCACGCTTGCACGGCTTCTAACGAGCGAATTGATGCTCCATCGGTATCCACATTAATCTCTGGCCCTAGGAGAGCAAGAGGGGAGCACCCCGACTCCTGTCTTCCTCTTCGTCTTACGCTGTAAAGCATGAATTCCCTGAGGAACATGTTTCCAGCTAATTGTCTTCGAATCTTTAATAAATTTAGGATTCACCCTGATAGGTTCTGTGAAAACAAGCCCTACAGGAAGGAAATCCTCAAGAACTGCTACCAGATTATGAACTTATAATACTCACCTGCTCCTGGACAGACGGTTTTTTTTTTGTGTTTTTTTTGTTTGTTTTTTTTAAACTTGCCTATTTGTATATGACAAAGACTTTTTGTCTTCATGCAATCATATATTTTGGAAATTACTGTATATTTTGTACATTATTGTATATTTAATCCTGTAAAAGTCTCGGGTCGAGCACGCTTGTACTCTTGTTTATTGTACATTGTGTTCCTCGCACCTTAGTCTGTAAATATTCACACCCTTCTGGCACAGAGCCGTCCACAGGTGACTCAAGGTTTCTTGGGAAATGTTGTTGTTGGTGGGTTTTTTTTGGCGCAAGAGCTACTTTGGCCATATTGCACCTGTTCCTGTGGAGAGACACAGTACGGATTAATAAAAGGGTTTATATGAGCATAAATATATTAATCTGTTTTAGATAGTGGAAAAACTCAGGTAAATTGGAGCTGTCTCCAATCATATGTCTAATTTGAAGAGGTTCATTTAAATTAGATAGGGATCGGAATGATGTGGTTCTGGCATACTGATAGTGAGTGCACTCTATAAGAATATGTTTTAAGGTTAGCGTTGAATTACAGTGGAAGCACAGTGGTGGATTATTTCCTCGCAATAAATAGTAATGTGTAAGATGGGTATGACCTATACGTGCTCTGGCAAGCACAACCTCTTCATGTCTGTTTGAACGGAAACTAGATTTCCATAGCTGTGGATTCTGTTTTATATTTCGTAACTTGTTATTTAACTGATTATGCCAAATTTCTCTCCATTTTTCATTGCAAATTCGGCGTATGATTGATTTATAGTCTGTGTAAGGAATCCGGTTGTGGTTATTATCAGTGGGGTTTCTTGCTGCTTTATCTGCACTCTCATTTCTTGGTATTCCAGTGTGCCCTGGAATCCAACAGAATGTGACAGTCTGCCTATTGTTATGAAATTAGGATATTTGAGTTCTTATTTGATTTATCAGTGGATGTGGAGAGCGAGAATTGCCTTGGAAGGCTGTCACTGAACTCAAGGAGTCTGTATAGATAATAGTCTTCTGAGTGAAAACATAAGCAAGTAAGGTCAAACCCATCTTAATGACATAGAGTTCTGCAGTGAAAACGCTGCATTCTTGTGGTAATGAAACGACACTGTTGATGTTGGTGGTAGCACCACAGCAGCTCCCATAGTGTGTAATTTTTGGAGCCATCAGTATAAATTTGCAAAGTGTCTGCATTTGCCAAAGAGTGAGCTGCATGTAGTTTCTGAATGGTTGGATTGTTCAGGGAGTGTTTTCCCCAACGTCGGAAATAGTCATCACACGAAGGTATACGCACTTTCCATGGAGACTGTACAATTTCTCTGCCTTGGTTTAAATTGGTCAACTGCATATTCCACTGCTGAATCAGTTCTCGTAGACGGATTCCTGTAGGTTTGTTTTCAAGAGGCTTATTTCTGAAAAGGTTTACCCATTGTGGATCATAGAGGTATGACCAGATAGGATGAGATGGAAGGCTATATATTTTAACTGCATAATTGAGGAGCAGCATCTTTCTCCGAAGGTGGAGTGGAGGTTCATTGGCCTCTATATATAAGCTTTGCACCGGCGAAGTCCTGAACGCCCCAAGAGCAATCCTGAGCGCACTATGCTGTATTGTGTTGAGACAGGCTAACAGAGTCTTTCGGGCAGAGTCATAAACAGGAGCACCATAATCTAATCGAGATCTGATTAAGGCCCGGTATAGGGGGAGTAGAGTATAGCGATCAGCTCCCCATGTCATAGATGAGATGACTTTAAGTATATTCAGCTTTTTCATACAGACAGTTCGTGTTTGTAGAATGTGTTTCTGGAATGTCAGTTTAGTGTCAAGAGTCGGATATTGCTGGTAATTGGTATATTATTGCCAAGAATCGGATATTGCTGGTAATTGATATCGGTTGTTTTCCCAGTGATAATTCAGGTTCTGGATGTAGTTGGCGTTTTTTACAAAAGTGAATGGCTGCAGTTTTAGTTACTGATAGACGATAACCATTACGTGAAGTCCATGACACTATTTTGTTTATTGCAAGCTGCAAATGTCGTTCAATGGAACGCATATTCTGTGAATGGCAAGATATCGCAAGATCATCAGCATAAAGATAGATTTCTACGTTACCCAAGATGTTCTGCGCTAAATTGTTTATCCAAAGAGGGTAGCGCTGAGTACCGATCCCTGTGGTACACCTTCTCTTTGGATAAGAGCTTGCGAAACAGCATTACGATAACTCACTTGAAAAGTTCTATTTTTAAGGTAACTCTCTATGATCATTGGGAGTCGACCTCTGAGTCCTATAGAATACAGGTCTTGCAGAATACCATAGCGCCAGGTGGTATCAAAGGCTTTTTCAACATCCAGGCACACCATGACAAGATGTTCTTTCCGGATAAAGGCGTTCCGTATGTTACACTCAGCTATCACCATAAGGTCTAATGTGGATTGGTTTTTGCGAAAGCCGTATTGATTACTACTGTTGACTGAGTGGGATTCGTCTTGGGAAATAAACTGATTTTAATAATAATAATAATAATGTTAGAGCGAAACTGTGTTATACATACAAGTACAGTGTTGTGCGAGGATTGCTGCAATTTATCAACCGTGTTGTAGAAGTACCGTTTTATATGGGGGTTGCCTGTATTGATGCTCCAACGCTTTATTGCCTATTCTTCCGGACAACAACTGGTTGCCAAGTAGAAAACAATCTGTCTGTTGATCCATAATGACTAACTTGATGAGCTGTGAAAAAAAAACAGAAACACAAATTTTTCCTCCATCGAGATGTGGTTCAAACTCGCGCCATTTCTAAACATCATGGAACCATGTGCTGACTGGAAAGCAATGAGAAATGGTTCGATTTTATTTTGAAGTAAATTTCTCTGAATGCTGATCACTTATTCGTATCCTGGTCTGATAATATTTATCCCTCAGAACTTATCGTATTTTGATCAATCAAACATTAGAGTCACTTTTGTTAAGGCAACGTTTTCTGTTTAATTTTCCGCACACGCCTTGCAGAAAAATGAAGTCTGCGAGAAAAACATCGTATTCATTACTGCTGTGAATTTCGGCTTTATTTTGACCAGCCAGCAGAAAAGTGCAACACGCGATGATCCCCCATTACGATTCAGAAGTAGATATTAAAACATGTCGCAAGAAGGAAAACACTGGCTGGAAAACAAATGGGTTGTTTCTTTGGCAACGGCAGTGCGCAGAATTAACTATAATATAAATAAATGAATAAATTTCCATTTGTGTTCGATACTTCAGAGGAAACTCAGGTTTTTCTTCTAGCAACCGATCGAAGAATAAACGCAATTATATTGCTCTGCAATTTGACACACACGCACGTAACAAATATCATGCGCTCAGTGGCTAAAAATTACAAATTTTTTTTCCAATATAGTAGAGTCAATTTTGCTCCAATTACAGCAGGTACACGTCGTGACATGGATTCTGAACTGTCCTTTTCAAGATATCCCAATCATTCCCAATTGGATTCAAGTCTGGAGAATCAGGCAGCTAGATCAATATTGGTAATCCTGGGAATGTACGTCGAACTGTTCAGATACAGTTTCTGCACGTTGGATAATTGCATTGTCATCCTGAAAGAATCCATCTCAGTGCAGATAAAAATGAAGCATTGCAAAATAAAGCTGATCCGATACGACAGAAGGAAATTCATTGGAGGTAAAACGACTTTTTAACGGTATGAGGGGAATCAGTCCGTACCAACAACACACTCCATACCACCTCCAGACACTTCAAGCCACATTTGCACTCGACGACTGGTCCTCGTGGGTAACACAGCTGGTAAGATCGCCGTCTCCCCACAAATGGGTGGAAAAGACCTGATTTCGGACCCCATCGATGACGGACGAATTTTTATGGGTCTTTTTTATAACGTAGCTGAGTTAGTCAGTCTCAGGAGATGGTAGCATGGTTCTTTCTCCTGGAAACTAGGTTTTTCGTCCAGCAAACACATGCAATTTACAGACAATATAGCGTAGCAACATGGCCTTAGACAACGAACCAATGTACTACTGGTGCAAGTCCCAGATTCATCGGTTCCCGCCGCATAGTTCGGATGGAAATGGGCCTTTCTTTACTTAACTTGAATTTTTCGGTCATTTGCTGCACACTGAAGCTGTAAAAGATTCGTTTTAAATTTTTACAATCTCGTTCATGGGGTACCGACTTTCTGTTATATTCTCCTTTTCATCTTCCATTCATTGTGTACTTTTTATATGGTTGCTTTCGATACATCAGTGATTTACTTTGCTTTCGCGATATGACTGTTGCTAGCATGCTCCGCAATAACACCTTTTTGAAAATCGGAAAGAACATCTGTCTTCCCCATAAATGGTTGAACTAGGAGGCCCAGGGACGCGTATAGTATTTATCTGATACCAAGGAACTTTTGATCATAACATGTGACAATCAACATTCGAAAATTGCACGTTTAATTTTCTGTTGATGCCAGTTGCAAAAGATTTATAATTTTTTGTCTAGTAATATATGACCAAAAATATTCAGACTCCTTTCCACGAATCTTGTATACTGTGCCAGAATTTCGCATGCATTCGTATTCGGACAATACAAATCTTCTGGGATTGGCTTCGCAAAAGCAGTACTTTGTTGTATAGATCATGGATCGTAAGTTAAAACTTTCAACAAGAGGCTGGGATTAGATCTCAGCCAAAAGAAATCTTTTTTGCTTATCAGGTGGTCATCCATCATTCCATAGCAAATGCACGGCTTGGATTCCCTCCTCCATAACCATTCTTCAATCCATCTTAAGAGTTATCTCAATATGTTCCTGTTTGCACTGAAGCATTTCGAGCGATTGAGTCTATGGTTTGCTAAAATCCAAATAAATAATGTCGAAACTATTTTGTACCTCCAACTTATGAGCAACTGTCAATATACACTCCCACTTAAAAGTTTGGAATCAAGTTTCATTTTATTTAATTTTCAAAATTTTTATTAAAATAGGACCAATTTTTATTAAAATATTTTCTGTTATGTATAAAAATCATAAAACTGAAATAATATTGAAGAAATATTTAATTTTAAGAAATAATTTAAGAAATTAAATATTTAAGAAATCTCTAGAATATGCGAGATTATTACAGAACGGTGTAGAAGACTTTTGAATGTGGTAGAGCGTTGTAGATGATTCTAGAATATCCTAGAAAATGGAAATATTCTTTTAGTATCATAGAAGATTGTAGATGATATGATTAAATAATATCAATTGAGTAGTTAGAGTACAAATAAAATTATTCTATGAGAAGTATTGGCAAAAAAGGTGTTTCATTTAAAGGAGTAGAAACTATCATTCGATGATTCTGAAGGAGACTGGCAGTTTAAAAGACAACCACAATCGCGACCACCGCGCGTAAAAACGGAAGCACAAGGTAAGACCATGACACCGATTTCTAAATGCAATCGACGGCTTACTGCACCTGAAATTCGAGCTGAGTTCAACAGGAACAGAAATAACTCCCGTGTCTATCTTCTTCAAGTTCCCTGCCCTCGGGCAAGTTCAAGGCTCCATTGTTGCCATGCTTCTCTATCTTGTGCTTTCCTTTTAATTCCTGCATAATTTCCTCTTCCTATCCAATCTATCATTCCAATTCTCCTGCTCCCAACAGCTCTTTTCCCATACTTCTTCCCCTCTGTCACTTTCCTCAGCATGCTTTTTCTTTTCAAAACATGTCCTATAAAGTTCTTTTCCCACATCTCGAAAGCTTCTAGCCGTCTGATCTCTCTTCCTACTCTCCATGTCTCTGAGCTGTATAGCACAACAATATGTATTAATATTTTCACCATTTTCTTTTTTAATTCCTTTTTGAAATTTCTTCTCAATAGTTCTTTTCTATTACTAAATGCCTCTTTGCGCATTGCAATTCTTGTTTTTATTTCCTTCGTGCTTTTCCCATTTTCTGTCATTATGTTTCCCAAGTATCTGTATCTATCCACTTGTTCCAATCCTATTTCTGTCACCCTTTCCATTCTCAATCTAGTGTTACATTGATTCTTCTTCCTGGCCACTTTGAAATTAATATTATCATGGTTTTCTTGCTGTTAATCTTCATATTGTATTCCTTTACTTTGCTGTTCAAGATATCCAAGGAGCTCTGTAATTCCTCCTCATTCGTCATCATCAGCCATTTTCAATCCACTGCAGGATGAAGGCCTCTCCATCAACTTTCCAGTTCCTTCTGTTTTGTACAATGGTCATCCATTTACTACCCACAAACTCATTAATTTCATCTGTCCATCTCCGCCGTTGTCTTCCCAGTTTTTTAGCTCCTCTTGGGTACCATTCTGTCATCATGCCTTCGAACTATGTGTCCAGCCCAAGACCATTTTAGTTCTTTAGTTTTGATAAGAAAGTCTTTTAATTGAGTTTGCTGTCTGATTCAAGTGTTTCTCTTCTTATCTTGTAGTCTGATTTCCAATATAATTCATTCCATTCTTCGCTGTGTCGTCTCTTCCATTCTTTTGGTAAGTGCCCAAGTTTCACTTCCATAATTCATGGTGAGGAGTATACATTGGTTCATTATTTTATGTTTCAGACAAATTGGGATATTGATCTTCAGTATGTGACTATATTTCCTGATTGCTATCCATCCAAAATTTATTCTTCTCTTGACTTCCAGCCATTTATCATTATTACAGCTAATGATTTGTCCCAGTTAAGTATATGACTCCACTTTTTCAATTACTGCTGCTTCAATCATTATTTCTCTTTCTGTAGCATACTTGTTCAACATTACTTTTGTTTTAGCCATATTCATGTTGAGTCCAAAATCCTTACTAACTGTGCATAACTGATTAAGATTTTCCTCTAATTCTTTGGGATCGTGGCTTATGACCACAATGTCATCTGCAAATCGTAAATGGTTTAGGTACTCTCCGTTCACATTGACTCCTTTCTGCGACCAGTCTAATCTTCTGAAAGCTTCCTCAAGGGCAGCAGTAAACAGCTTCGGAGATATTGTGTCTCCTTGTCGAACTCCTTTCTCGATTTTAAATTTGCTACTGTCTTTGTAAAGTCTAATAAAGGATGTAGCACTCTCATATTTTCTTCAAAATCATAATATATGGAGTATCTATGCCTTGTTTTTCCAGTGCCCGAAACATTGCCTTATGCTGTATGGAGTCAAATGCCTTTTCATAATCCACAAATGCCCGGCATAATGGCGTTTTATATTCATTTGCTTTCTCCATTAGCTGTGATATTACGTGAAAGTGATTCATAGTTGAGAGTACTGTCCTAAATCCAGCTTGCTCTTTCGGTTGATTCTCATCAAGTATTCTTTATATTCCTAGATAGAGAAAATAGAAACTTGTTTTTCTATCGTCTTTCCTCCTACTTTGACACCTCCATTCTGCTCTGTAATTCTTACAGAACAGAATGGAGGTGTCAAAGTAGGAGGAGAAAACAAAGTAAATTAATCTTTTTTGTACTCTTTCATCAATGCTTCTGCATATATATTAAATAGTAAAGGGGACATGGAACATCCTTGCCATACATCCCTACCAATGTCTACTTCTGATTCCTCTTCATAAATCCGAACCACAGCTGTCTGTCCCATGAAAAGTTCCCAAATTAGTTTTAAATCACTTTTATCTAGGCCAATGTTTCGTATGACTTCCATCAGCTTAACCAAATCCACTTTGTCAAAAGTCCTTTTCGAGATCAACAAAATGGATTGCCAGATCTTTTCCTATTTCCATGCTTCTTTCTGCTTAATATTCCTATTGCCTCTCTTGTCCACATCCTTCTCTGAATCCGAACTGATCTTCTTCTATGAATTCAAACTCCTTCGCTTTTTGCTTTAAAGCGTTCGGAGAGAATTTTTAGTAATATGAATTTTAGTAATGGTGCCGCATTGTTTATGCATACAGACAAATACGGTGGTGGTTCCATCATGATCTGCGGTTGCTTCTGTTTTTCGGCAGTGAGTGGCATCTTCAGAATTGAAGGAATTTTAAGAAAAGACGGCCATCAAAATTTTCTTGAATATAACTCAATATCCTCTGGACTTCAACTTTGTGGAAGATATTTTATATTGAAACAAGACAACGACCAGAAGCACAGCTCTGAGATTTTCAGGGACGTTCTAGAAACTAAACAACAGGAGAGAGTATTGCAAATTACAGTATAGCCATCTCAATCGTCTACCTTAAACCGAATAGAGCTTTTATGGGATCATCTGGACGTCAAGTCTGTGAAGTCTGCCCATCTTCACAAAATTTATGGGGAACCTTGCAGATCGCTTGGAATAATATTAATCAAAAGACACAATTATAAAATTAATCGTCAGAATACCACGTCTTTGTAATGCAGTGGTAATATCTTGCGGAGGATATTTTGATGAAAAATCAGTGTAGTTGTTAATATTAATCATTTCAGTATTGTTTGCTGTAAATTTTTCAATGCTTGATGAAACAAATCATAAAATACAGGGTGTATGAGAATTATCTTTGCTACTTTGATTGTAGATAAGATTTTAATCGGAGTCCAAGTATAATATATTGAAGGTCTCATCTTATAGAAAAACTTTCGAAGTTTCAATGAGTACCGGTAGATGGAAGCACATGCTGTGTCGCACGTAGCACCAGAAAACAGCTGATTAGCTCAAGTCAGTCGTCACGAATCCGCAGGAGACAGGACAGTGCGTGGAGTGATTTATCGAAACGAGATCTGAAACACGCGGGTCCAACGAAATTTTAGAAAACGTCATAACAGAATGCCACCATCAAGACCATGGATACGTGGTTGATATAAAAAGTTCAGAGACACCGGAAGTGTTGAGCACAAGAAAGGTTCAGGGGGCACCTCGTAAGTCTGTTTAAAATGTCGAGCGCATACGAGAAATCTTTCTTCGCAGGGCACGGAAGGCGACACCAGCTGCAACTCCTCAGTTGCAATTGCCTCATTCAACCGTGTAGGTCTTACGAAAACGTTCGAAGCTGCACCCTTAAGATTGCAATTGCTGCAAGCGATTATGCAAGACGATACATGCATTGCAAATTCCCTACGGGTTGCCCGTAGGGAATTTGCAATCACCATGCTTGGTAGAGTGGCCCTGGGCAATGAATTTCTAGAAAAACTCATGATCAGAGATGAAACCACATTCCACATTTCAGGGACAGTTAACAAACGAAACGTACGAATCTGGGGATCAGAAAACAAAACCACACGTCACGAGAGAGCACATTAGAGACAGACGCAAAGTTAATGTGTGGGGTGGCCTGTTTCATGATCGTATGATTGGATCCTTTTTCTTATTCGAATCAACGGTCAACTCTAACATCTACCTAGGCACACTGGAAAACTTTTGTCTATCCACCGCTAGAAGAACTGCAACCTGGTTTCTTCTTGCAGCAGGATGAGGCCCCGCCACACTGGGGCTTGATTGTGCGCGAGTCTCTCAAAGAGAAATTTTTTAAACTAAATAAATATAGCGACCGAGTTATTATAAACGCAACATCATAAATTAATATAAGTTGAGAGGGGATAAGAAAGTCATATAACGTAACTCGGAGATAATATTCGGTACCGAAATACTATATATATATATATATATAGTGTTATAACTGCATTGGGATGTAGGTTTAGGGCTAAAGTTAATTTTATTGAACTTGAACAGAAATCATGACTCAGACCAGAGCAGCAAAGCAAAAGGCTCAAACTAGTGGAAGTGCTGTGGCTCAGGGGAAAACTGAGGGGGGCGGTTGTCCTCTGAATCACAGTCTATTGAAATGCACTGCTTGTTTCATGTTTGTGGAGTAACCAGGAACGGGACATGATATTGCAAAGGGGAATGTCTTTGTGTTGCGCGATGTAAGGAGTGCGAGGAAATCAGGCGCCAACTCGGCATCGTTATGGGCTTATATGAGAGTTTGAAGGACAGGGTGGATACCCTCGAAGGATTTAAATTGAGGGCCCATCAAGCTGTCATCTGCCCACATCAATGCCAGAGCTTGCACTTGAACATCATGCAACACAGCGGCAACACCCAAGGCAGAATGCGCTGGTCCCAAAGGAACTAGTTGTTGTAGGTGACTCTATTGAGAGGGAAACTGGGAACGTATTGTGGAAAAGGATAGGTGGAACAGGACCAGGGTATGTCTGCCAGTGGCAAAGGTTGATGATGTTGTAGAGAAGATATCATCTTTTAAGGGCACAAAAGGTGATATTGTTGTACATGTTTACACTAATGATATTAAGAGCAGGAGACCAGCGGAATTGCTTAACAAGTACAGGTCACTGCTGAAAAAAAGCTGTGAATTAGGGTTGAATCTGAAAGTGTCTACAATTCTGCTCAGACACAATAGGAGGGAGTATATGACGAGAGCCTTGTCGATCAATTCGGCTCTATAAAGATTGTGCAAGGCTCAAGGGGTAAAATTTTTCTCAGCCTGGACTGTACTTGTTAACAGGAGAGACTGTTTTTAGAGGGATGAGATACATTTAAATAGAAAGGGTGCAAGAATATTTGCTGATGCTATCGAGGTAGTGTTAGGTGGATCGGAAAACTGCTAGATTGGGAGGATACAAGGACTAATAGATTAACAGTAGCCACTGGCAGAGGTGAAAGAGATTCTTGCACTGCTTCTATTGGAATGAGCAGCAGCCTGGAAAGCAAGGCATTGGGAATTTCCAGGACTGCTGCGAGTCATAGTGGAACAAGTAAATACATGGGCTGTGTGAGAGTAGAAACAGGTGCATGTATACTTGCATGTACACCAATGCCAGGAGTGTAGTTAATAAATTCGATGAGCTTGAAGTGCTAGTCAAGACATCAAAGGCGGATATTGTTGGGATATCAGAGACATGGTGTCACACAGATATAAGGAAAGCAGAACTGGAATTTGGGGAGTACAACGTCTACAGAAAGGATAGACAGGATAGGAAGGGGGGGAGGGGTTATGCTGTTAGTTAAGAAACATGAAATCTAAGGAAGTACACCCAATTTATGTGGGTGGACAACGCAATGTTGAGTCTGTTTGGTGTGACATAAGCATTGGGAGATCAAAATTGAGAGTAGGAGTGTGCTATAGCCTAATGACTCTGATGAGTATAAGAAGAAACTGTACAGGCAAATAGAGTGGGCCAGTAAATCAGAGAGTCTTATAATGGGGGATTTTAATTTCCCAGATATTGACTGGAATTTGGGGGTTGGTCACTCACACACTAGCAAGGCTTTTGTGGATTTTTTGGATGATTTTTTGCACAGCAGCATGTTTGTGAGGCAACTAGAGGGAGGAATACTCTTGATTTGATTATCAGCAGTTATTCTTTATGCATTAAGAATCTGCAGATATTTTTTTCACAGTAATTGTATGAGTTATTAGCATTAAGTTCTCTTTATATTACAGGGGATCTGGGGAGACCAGCCACGAGAACAAAAAAAAAAAAAAAAACCACTAATTTCTGTTGATGGGCATGAGCAATTCTCATTTGTTAATGCATGTGAAATCGTTTAGTAATATACGGGACTAAGATTGTGTTTAAGTCATGCCAAGTGGACAATTATTTATTTTTCGAAAGCAATGCCCAATGGGTGATAAGTGTTTTTATTATTTACTCAGCGTAAGTATTTAATTCGCAGAATAGCAGCGCCACCGTACAATCACATGAGTTTCAAGGAATTTCCAGCAGATCTAGCACAGTTTATGTCCATGCTGAAACAGCTGCAAATGAGCTGTTATGAGCTGTAAGTGTGAACCGCTTTGTGTCTGCATAATGGCAGATTTGAAGACTGGACATCGTTTTGTTATTCGCTGTTGTGTTCGATGTGGTCTGATTGCTGTCAGAGAAATGTCAGAGATTACGGAGACTTATGGTTTTAAGAAAACTGCAAATGAAGTTGCACAGTGAAGGGATCATGGATGGCACAAGCGTATACACTTCGAAGTAGATAATTTCGGAAAAGAACAGCACCAGCAGACTTCAGCGACGATGGTTAAAATTAATGTAGGACGTTTCGCTAATTAAATGATGAACGTGTGGCATTTGAAGAAATTTTTGCAATCACTATCTCAGTAACCAAAATGAAGGCAGCTATAGCGTAGTTAGCCGCCAGGAAATATAACGCCATCCGAATGTGCTTCACCTTTAAAGCCGTATTACTTTCAATATCTTCAACTTGGTTCCTCTTCTTTTCCTTAGTTCCTTTTAGTTCTTCTCGAAGCCGGTATTCATTCAATATCTGCTTTACCAATCCTGCCTCAATAATCTTCATTGTTCTGTTGATAAGAAAAAATAATAATAAATAAATAACAGAGATCAATAAAAGTGTAAAGCCATGCTTTTATTTTTTATAACATCTCCTCTCTCATAGCTTTTCGACTGCTTTCGCGTTTTTAATATACAAAATTTCAAAGTAATCGGAGGAGGAGGAAGGGGGGGGGGACAATCGTCAAAAGAAAAGTTAAAGCAGAAACTTTGAGGAATGGACTATAAACAAAAATACCAGGAAGATGTAGCTGCGTTTTGAGTGGATAGCAGTACCTTGCATTAAAAGAGGATGAGAAAGGAAATGCTTCTTTGGGGCCATCTACTCGTTAACAGATTAACAATAAATATTTAAATTAAAAATAAACCCGTTTATTTGGTTTTGTTATTTTTAACTGTTCGAGTAAATATTGGGAAATGCAGTTATCAGATTATCAGAATAAGAATTATTTAAGAGGAAGAATCAAAATAAAAAATTGCACAACGTTTCTTTTCCACAATATATAAATCAGATAACGGACTACCTAATCCTTAACTTAAGTTCATCATCATATGATGGTGAAGAAAACGTTCATTTTTTTGCTTTATTTTTTTATTCTTTATTTATTTATTTTTCACTTTAATAATTCACTACGTTTAATATCCAGAATTCCGGGAGGTGTGTAGTAAAGTATACAGTAGTATTAGTATTAATAGTGGCAAAACTGATGTAAGAAATCAAGCTTATACATTAGCTTGCATTTGCCTAAAACAATAAAAAAATAATAAATAAATAAAAAACCCATTTCGCCTATCCATGCTCTCTAATAACTTGTCTAGCTCTTCCTTGAATTCATTGAAACTATCCACTTCCACAACGACGGACGGAAGTTTGTTCCAGCAATCACCACCCATTGGCTGAAGGCAAACTTCGACACATCTATTCTGCAACCATCCTTCTTCAATTTGAATCTAGGCTTCCTCGTGTGCACAGTGTGGAAGGAAAAAGAATCCCATCAGCATTGAGCTTGCTCAATCCTTTCAAAGCCTTAAAAACCTCAGTCAGATCACCTTTCAGGTGCATAATCTCCAGACCCTGCAATTTGAAAAAATGAAGTCTTTCTTGGTAAGGGCACCTCTTTGTTCCCCTCACCAATTTCGTTGCCCTTCTTTGTACCCATTCCAGCAGCTCTACATCTTTCCTAAAATGAGGGTTTCATATCTGTATGAAGTTCTCACGGTGTGGCCTGACCAATGCCTTATACAGTTACATAATCACCTCTTTATCCCTTCTGGCAAAATTCCTGTGTATCATTTACAAATCCAATTAGATGTCCTGTCAGCCTATCTTCATGACTGTAGTACTACACACTTTCATTACTGTCGTTAACTACCGTGCCAACCTTTGTATCATCAGAAAGCTTAGAAATTAAGCCTGATATGACCTCATCCATAAATACAGAAAACAACAATGGACCCAGCTCTAAATCCTGTGGGACTTCATTAATTACATTAACCAAAGAAGAGCAGCGTCCATTGATAACCACTCTCTGGTTTCTTCCACTGAGCCAACTTTTCATCCACTGAGTCAACTTTTTATCCACTGAGCCAACTTTTTATCCACTGAGCCAACTTTTCATCCACTGAGTCAACTTTTTATCCACTGAGCCAACTTTTTATCCAAGCAGCAACTTTCCCTTAATGCCACACTGCTCCAATTTATGCAACAGTCTCTTATGTGCGTGCAACAGTATCAAAAGCTTTCCTGAAATCTAAGTATATGATATCAAAATTGTTTTTTGCATCCAGTTCCCTTTTGACTGCTTCATAGTTATTCAATCAAATTGGTCAGAGAAGATCTCCCCTTAACAAACCCATGCTGTGACTGAAGTCTAATTACATTCCTATCCAGATGGTTCTGCATTACTTCTTTAACCAGTGACTCCATTATTAATTTCCCTAGAACAGACGTGAAGCTAACAGGTCTAAAATTACTCGTGTCATCTTTTGATTCCCATTTGTAAATTGATGATACATTCACACATCTCCAGTCCTCACGGACCTCCTCTGAATCCAAAGATGCTACAATAATTATGGATAAGGGTTTTCTTACCTCCTTTGCTGCCTCCCTTAATGTAATTGAATAGAGCCCATCCAACCAAGTTGTCTTTTTATGTTTAACGTCAGCAATTTCTCTTCCACTTTCCTCTCGCTTAGCACAAAATCCTTTAGCTGCTTCTTAGAATTTGATAAATTTCTGACGTTTCATAAACTTCGCGTGTGAATGACCAACCATCAATTTCTACTCTATACTTGGAAAGTTAAAAATCCCTCATTAAAAGATATATTCCGATTTACTGCTCCACTCTATTTCTCTGTACAGGGTTTTCTTGTAATCATCAGAGTCATTAGCCCTATAACACACTCCTACTCTCAATTTTGTTTTCCCGGTGCCTATGTCTCGCCACGCTGACTCAATATTGCACTGGTCACCCATGTAAACTGGATGCACTGCCTTAGGTTTTATGTGCTTCTTAACTAAGAGCATAAACCCCCTTTCCTATCCTGTCTGTATTTTCTGTATTATTACAGTATAGTATAGTATAGTTTTATTTGACATCCCAACAATGACCTTGGCTGCGCCGTGAGTGTACGCAGAATGGCTCCAACGCGCACCAACTCCTCAGTCAGTGTCAGTAAGATGGCCACCAAGAAGTCACTCAGTCAGTGTCAGTAAGATGGCCACCAAGAAATCACTGTCAGTGTCAGCTTTGGTCAACAAGAAGTCCTGACCTGACACCATTAGACATTTTCTTGTGGGAGCTACCTAAAGAACATCGTCTACGCAGAAAAGATTCGCGATCTGCACCATTTAAGAGAGAGGATCACAGCTGCAATAGCAACGGTTACGCAGGAAATGATTGAGCACTCATGGACAGAACGGTGCTCATATTGAAACATACTAAGGTATGAAGTAAAACTTGAGATATTTCTGTAGATATTAACAAATAAATCAATTGATAGAAGTATTTGCGTTGTTATTTTATCATGAAATCACGGGCACTTTTTTCGATGACCCTATATATCCTTCCTTCTCAAATTTACATCTTTTGAAAAATCAAGAAACCTTTTATAACTTTGTTCATTGTTAATGAACTCCTGAGGCTCCATGCTATCATTACATTCATTGACTATTTCCCTTAATCTTCCTAGAAAAACGAGATTGCCTCATTCTATGATCCGTGGGATCAATATTACCACAACCACAATTGCGATTCTGCTCAATCCCTTTTTAACACAGCTCAGACTTCAATCCACGCTCAGTCAAAATTTTAATTGCAAATACCCCTAAAGGCGCTGTACGCCTAAATTAATACCCCAAAACGGCAGTGTACTCATAAATACGATGAGGAGGAAGGCGATGGCTTGTTTTAGCAGGTCAGCGCCTTACCTTCATCGTGTTTACCCGCAGCAGAAAGCCATAGGTGACCCCGCTCTTTGCAGAAGAATCCCAACGTGCCTGCCATTTTTCCATTATTTCCTTTTGCAACCTTTTTATTCTCACGTTTTAATCTGCCTTTCTATGTTCTTTATTCAATCTTAAACATGATGTTATTCCAATCATCTCTTTTGAAAAATTATTCTTTAGTGCAAATTCTAAATTCCTTTTCACTACAACCAAATCTGTGGACTCACGTCCCGCCAATACTTGCAGAGCAACATTACAATCGATCTGCAGGCCCATGTTACCTCAAGAAGGGCAAGTCTCTGAGCTGTTATTAACACTCTTCTCACCATTACATTACTCATTCTATGATCACACGCGTATGGGGAAATAGAAACTAATACATTTATAAAACATATCAAGGGACCTGCCCTTTACTCCCCATTCCACTCTCACTATCTTTCTTATCACAGCATATACATTTCTTACCCTATCTCAAATTTATTTAACACGGGGAAAAGGTGATATATTCATCAACTACCATCCCTAGGTACGGGCATAAGGGGGTATACGAAACAGGGCTTTCAAGGATCTTAACGGTGGGGTGTACTTAGCTTACCTTTCGCCATCACCATTTTAGTTTTATATTGAGAGATTTGCATCTTATTCAGCTCCATTCAGTGTTCCACACCAGCAACCGCTGTACTCTAGTTGTTTCCTTGAATTACTGTGCTATGCAGAAGCAAGACTAAATTCCACGCATGTGCAATAAACTTTACACCATGACACTGCTCATGTAACAGTTCATCCGATACACAATTACAGGAGTACGGGCCAACTAAGGAGCATTAGGGAGCCCATCGAGTTACCCTCTTCCTTATTTCAGTAAATCCTGTTTTTTTTTTGCTTACATATATATTAGAAAATAATCTCCCATCAATTTACATAATTGTTTAGCGCTCTCCATGTCATTAGTCTACTAAGGAGGCTATGCCACCAGATCCCTTCTAGTATACCTGGACCCGTTCTTACTCTTAGTTACCCTAACACAGCCTATGTATTTCCTTGTCCATGATGATCCATCGAGGCATTGACAAGATCAATTTCTGAAGATAATTAACTGATAGTACACGAATTATGGCTTCCACGAAGGGTCTTTGGCTCTTTCTGGCAACTGCAGATTCCACACGATGCCAACAGTTCTGTACAGGATTCAGGTCCCGGCTGTTTCAGGTCTGGCCAGCTAACAGTTGTGATGGTCCTTCCAACCATTTTTTCACCTGTAAAAAATGTAAAAACATTACTATCGAACCTCTAATGCATAAATGAAGCTAAAGTAACTACAGAAGTGCCTACTTACACATTTCGCCTCCCGATGACAAGAGCAGAGTCGTCCTGAAAGAAGAAGTTACTTGGCAGGTTGAAATGGTGTCTAATGGTTGGCAGAAATTTGCCTTCCAATATAGCCAGGTATCTATTGGCATTTATGGAATCTTTTATAAACTACAGGTGATACGAAATGCACACCCATATCATTTGGGGTGCTGGTAGGGAATTTCGCTATAAACACCATACAGTCTGGATGGTATTCTTCACCACGTCTACGGCAAATCGTTTGTCTCCTATCAGAGCCATTCAGGTTGAATTTCTTCTCATCCGAGAAAATAACTGACTTTCAATGCTGTGGGATCCATTGCAATGGGGATCCATTTTACATGCTTCTTACACCAAATTAATCGGGCCTTTTTCATTTTTTGTGTGAGGACGGGCTACAAGTCCATTTTTGAAGAGGCATCTTCTGATTGTTACTGCACTTGCTACCACTCCTGTACGTTCTTCCCATTCTCTTTTCAGCACACAAGAAGAAGCTTTACGGTTTTTAAGGCATAAGCGCTTCAAAATGTTGTGCTGTCTTGGCGTAGAGAAACTGCTTGTAATTCGCCATCCTGAGACAAGCAAGGAATGACTGCAACTCTTGCCGAGCGTGCTTATATAGTTGAAAGTAACAACTGATGCAATATTACGTCATCGCCTACGTGTGCCAATCTTCTCTGATGCAATCTGTAAGAAATATTGCCATATACTTGTAATTGTCTTCCCAATAACGTAAGTTATTCGGACGCAATTTTAAAGGGCGATGCACTTTCTTTGAACACCAGTGTCGAACATCGAGTTTATGTTATTTATATTAGGTTTTCGGGTTTATATTATACGTATTACGTTATTGGGTTTACCCTATACCGTTACGCTTGTAAGGTTATAAGTTAACAGTAAACATAAATAAACAGAGAAGTAATAGTAATCGTACTTAATGTCAAACTGCTCCCTGCACTGATGACCTTTTGGAAGAAGGAAACCATACATGCTAAGGTGCCATGGTTCCTTCGATATGAAGAATTTATCCGCTTCATTAAAACTAGCCAACATTTGTAAATTCACGATGTCATATAGAAAAGCGAACTCCCCCTTGAGAATTCTAGGGATGTACTTTGTCTCCTGTGCTTGCGGCGCAAGCAATGACTTATCTTTTGCAAATGCTTCTTTGATAACATCAAAGGCATCATCAGTGGATACCTATAATTGAAAACAACATTATATTACAAATCATAGATAGAATCGTGTATTATATTAGACATTGTAGATACATCACAGCTTAAATCAGCTAAATAGATCCCAAAAACTATCCTCCTTCTACCCTTGCACATCAAACTGGGTTTGATGAAACAGTTTGTGAAAGCTTTACCTCTGGAAGGTCTCTGTTTCAACTACCTTTGTACTAAATTCCCACCGATCACTCAACAGAAGCTAAAAATGAGGGACTGTTTGTTTTTAGGGAACTATGAATAAAATAGAAAAACAGGCATGGATTAACATCATGTTTGGTGTTGAGAACTTCTTATTGAAAAACAACGATCCTGATTACAAAAATATAGCTGAAAATATGTTCGCAAACTGCAAGTTGTTGTTTTCGTTCTTCTTCTAGTGCTTGAGGAGCATCATCGACAAAGGCGTGTTTAGTGTTTGTGAATTGCTTCGTGTTTAGTGACTGTAATTTGTGTGTGTTCTAAGGGTTTATTTTCTGTTTGCTGGACGAAAAACCAAAGTTTCCAGGAGAAAAATCATGCTACCTTCGCCTGAGGCTGACTGATTCAGCCACGTTTTGAAAAATGTTCATAAAGTCCTCAAGTCTTCTAAAACTCCCCCCCTCCGTTCTAACTAAACAACTTTTCCACATCAGCCTTTTCAAATCCATTACTCCTTTCCTCATAGATCCATTGTGACTAACCTGTAAGCCATCACCAGCTCTATCCTCTCTCTGCATTTGATCTCAAGCCGAGCTTGCAGTCAGCTATGTAGACATTGAAGCAGCTTTAGACTCTATAAACGTTCCTGCAACTGAAGCTACTTTCAGACCATTATCACATCAATGGAGACACTCTACAGTTCCTCACATCACTCCTTCAAAACATAATAATCCAGCTTACTGTCCATGAGCACATATACGAGCGATGTATTTCTTCTGGCGTGCCACAGGGTATCGTCTTATTTGTGCCTTTTTTTACAGAGCTTATCTCCCCACTTCTTGAGTCAGGCATGATAGTTCATGTTATGCAGTTGCTATGAAGCTCCTCATTCTGATTTATCCACACGATGATCTTGTTGTGATAACCGCATCAATTAATAATACACTCATGGAATTCGCAAACTACCTCAACCAGTTCGGATTAAAATAAACCCAGAAAAGTCTGAATTTATGATATTCTCCTTAAAGAAAACGCATTCCTATACTCAGCCAACACTGTGTAATTCTACTATTCTCGTCGTCAACAAGCATACTGATCTCGAGGCTGTTTTTGATCCGAAGCTCTGTTTCAGTCACCAAATAGACAAGTTTCTCGACTCCGATGGATTGCCAAACAGCATTTACATCACGTTAATGAAGTCACAACTACTAGAAAACATATAAAAACTACAGTATATACTCTCCGCTTTTATATGCTGCAAAGGTATGGGCATCCATCTGCTCTTAGCACAATTCGACCACATTTTTCTACTGAGTTTTTGCTCTTAAACTGAGCCATAAACAAACACAAACTTCCTTCATAGTTGTCCTTAGCTATGTCCAGTTTGGTACAAATTCACAGGCTCCCTACGCTGATTAGGGTGAAAGACTTACCACGACTGTCAAAATGATCGTTGGCAAGATTTCGGCACTATCATTCTGGGGCTTGTGCTCTTAGAGAGTCCCTCAGAGCAACTCCAACTCTGTGCTCAAGTCTCAGCCTTCTCCACCCTGCCTTTTCAGCTACTTTCATATACCCAGTTTTTTGATGCTGATCTTAATAAGTTTGCTTGTGATAGGGAATAGACGCCGCATCCTTGTATTGTACTTCCCTGATCCTTCTCCTCGAAGCTCGTCTTAATGCTGCAAGCCAACAATACCATCTGATATAAAGATGGCTTACTAACGTTTCAGTATTACAGTGAGTAATGATGAACTAACTTCTGTTCCGTGCAAAGCACGTTGCCTGTTTTATATTACTATATATATTCCACCTGTATCTTCTTTGTGTACTGTGACGTATATAACTGTATTATACTTTGAGTTTTGAGCTGTACTTCCTTTTATGCCTCCACATGTGTATTTCTTTATGTTCGATTTATCAATTTTCCCTGTTTCTTATAATATTGTGTTATCACTGTCAACCCTTGGCCTGGTGGCCGAGGTGCCACCAGGTGTGAGAACAGTGCCAATGGAAGTATCTGTAGAAAAGGCATGCAGCAGAAACAGAACACCTATGAGACAGAGTGTGTGAGACTCTGTTAGAGATGAATCATTAATTAACCAAACTACCCTCTTTTGAATGGAATCCAGAAACCTGAGAGAGGTTTTGGGGGAACGGCCCCTAAAACCTCTCTCACTTGTTTACGTGGCTCACTTCCAAAGTGAGTCATGGAAACAGGTTTTTTTATCGACAAAAACATTGCAGTCTTTCTACACCCACCTTATTTCTTGATTTGACACATGTGACTTTGGCTACGCCACAATTAAAAGAGGATACGAAAGAAAAATAATTTAGTCAATTAAAAAAACCCAACCAAACCCGAGGGACCAATTTCCACAACTGATCATTGGCAGGCACGATGGAATAAGCTTGTTTTTGCGGATGAAAACAGTATTGAAGAATCAACAATGTAGACATCCATCATTTAACAAATTAATTTTTTGCAACATTGACCGAACATTTATATCAAATCTGGTACATATGTATACTGTCCTGATTCTTTTCCCACACTGGAATGGACAACCACTAGTGTGCACTGGATAGAAATATATAGTATGAACCAGAGCTCATTATGGTAAGAAATACTTACCATAATTGCGTAGTAAGGGGAAGAGTCTGCCATTGTTGCTATGGAATATTCTTTGTCTTTTATGGCATTAATTAATTCTTCCATTGTCTCTATTGGTTTCTCTTTCTCCAGGATGGTGATCGATGAGAGCAAATCTCCGCTGTATATTGTGGCCATCATGAAGGCAAACCACCACCAAAACACTGAGAATGTCCGGAAGGACTCATTTCGAAATAAGGACGTTGGGATCCCTGAAAAAATATGGATAACAATCAGAAACAGAAGAGACGGATGAGTTGATTTGTTGTAATTTACACACAAGAATAAAATTATTTAGAAAATAAAACTAAAATTCAGAAAAGATGTGGGAATGAATACCATAGCCAAGCTGGAATGATTTACATCCGTCGAAATAAGTTGGTGGCATTATAAAAAAAAAGATATCATTATATATCACCCTGATTACCAGTGTGAAATTAGTTTCGAATAGACTTTTATTGAGAAAACAGTAAGTAACAAAATACACGTATACAAAACGGGACAAAAATACGTCATACAAGATGGGGGTTAAAAACAGTTACAGAATATTTTATTTATGTATAATAAATGCTAGTATGAATCAGAGCTGTAATACTCAATATGTTCTACGTTGATAATAATATTAGTAAATTAATAAGAGGAGTTTACCTCAATATAGTACGTGGAACACTTCCGCACGGAAGTGTTCCACGTACTATATTGAGGTAAACTCCTCTTATTAATTTACTAGTATAATAAATGCATAAACAACACCACATATTTTGTTAAAATCTATCGGTTGGTTGGTTGGTTATTGGACGTTTAATGGCGCATCAGCAACTAAGGCTATCATGCGCCAATAAAATCTATCGACTAGGTACAATAAGTAACTCATAATTTTAACACATACAAATGAAAAAACGTTTTGGATAAAATGATAATGCTAGATCTTTCTTCTTATATCAAGCAAGACTTAGCATTATCAATTTGTGCCGGCTCAAGGAAATGCATTCCCAAAAAGCTGGATGGTTTCTGACATTGCATGCAAATTTTTAAGGAGAAAAAACGGTTTGACCAATTTTTTTTATTAGCATCTGACCATCTTAAATCAGCATTGACGCGACTCCAAAATGAACATTCTAATTTAGGAGAAAGTTGAAGGTTACAATTTTTCCCTCCTTTCCACTATTTAACAAATATGATGTTTGTCGATGATATAATCTTTCTGGGTGACAGGAATCAATATACAATATAGAAATGATATTAGTTTCAACTGTTTTCGGGATTTTCCAGAATTTTGAAAACTGGAACTATGGTGGTAGACTTTTCGGATGGAAATCGGTTACATTACATAATAAACAAGGACGAAAAATGCTAAATTTAGAATATTATTTGCTTTTATCTGAACAGTGTTTTGAGAAAAACGCAAGAATGAAAAAAACTCCAATGAATACCATTCTGTCGTGTCGAATCTGCAATGCTTCTCATTTTCCGGATTAGAATGAATTCTTTTAGGACGAAAACGCAGCTCTCCACCTGCAAAAATTGCATCTCAATGGTTCGACGATCAAGAATTCCAGCATCTCCCCTTGCTGCCTAATTCTCCATTTGAATACAGTTGAGAATGTCTGGAATATATAGTAAGGGGCTGTTCGGCTTTGCAGTTCTCTACCGACCACGATACAACAGCCGACAAATATCCTGATGGAAGAATGACGAAACATGGAGCTAAATCTCCTCAGATATCTAGAAAAATGCAGACCACGACGTGTACGGATTGTAATTTGGGAAAAATGTGGACCTCTCAGATATTAAAAAAAAGAAAAAAGTTAATTTTTTGGCTAATGATTCTATGTTGTTCTAGTGTAATTTACAGACACCAAATCCAATACATCATACCTGTAAATTACACCTTACGTTGTAAGTCGCCGCGATGTAGACTCTAAGGTAATACAAACCAAAGGGAAGTAGTAACGAACGAAATGATTATGGAGAGTTCATTACCTTTCAGGGTTAGAGTTCCGAAGTAGAACCACGTAACTTCAACAAATGAGATTCTTCTACTCTTGAGAAGCCAACTGGGCTTTAGCAAAAAGAAATATGCGAAGAAACTGGACAGAAGGAGCGTTGTAATCAGCATCACCCACAGCTGCAGAGGAAAATGCATTGAAATTGCGGTGGAACATGAATTATTATTATTTTTTTAAGTTTCTGTAATCTTATTAATTATTTAATTATTTCTCATGCAGTAATACGGTCTTAAAATTAAAGTTATAAAATCCTTTGTCTGTTACAAGGCATGCAAAGAGGGGCGAAATACTCAAATTATCTGCGATAACTAAACGCTCACCCGCAGAGAAAACGGATGGATGATTGCTGATGGTCTTAGAATTGAACGTGGAGCCCTGGTGATGAAGGTTATTGGAGTTATCCATGCTGGAAATACCAACTCAGTTGCTAAGCCTGATTCGTAGGACAAATCAAATGTAGGAACATTGATGTCAGCCTCCTGGAATTGTAATTATGGATATAATTGGCGACGAAATTCCTATAAATATTCTTAGAAACACATGAAATTAAAATGCATCTTACGTGAGTGAATATCATATCTAGAAATCCAGTAAAACTATTGTTCTTTAAGTCTCCATATTCTCCATCTTTGGAATCGATGAGCTTGTAACTGTAAAAATAGTTTGTAACTTTGTTAACATATAATTCGAAGCGCATTAGAAGAGACATTTCCATCAAAGAAATTGAGTATCACAAAGATGTTAACCACTAAAAACATTCTCCATCAGACATATTGCAACAATTTTTTCTAATTATTAAACATAAAAGTTTGTAAACCTTTAATGAAAGATCCAATCCTTGGAAAACATTTATATCCCGTTTCAAAAACTGACTATAACATTGGCATTTAGGATGATGTGTTTTAATTTGTTTCTCCCAAATCAAATAAAGAACATTATCAAACATTCAGCAATTCTTTTCCTTCCTCCACCAATAAAAAAAGGGGTTTGGTTTTAGTTACGCCCTCCAGTATTTCAAAAGCCTACTTACAATCAAAGCATTCATCCTTTATTAATCGGAGAAAATGGCTGCCCAAAATTAGACTTCCTGGCTCATCTTCACAAGCTTAAACAAAATCAGTAATCTAAAAACCAGATATCAGCTTAGAAGCTATGCATCTTTCAGCACACTAATTAGAAGAAAATTCAAAGAGGAAAATCAGTATCTTTAAAGAATATTAAAAGAACAAATCCATTCACCGGTGGATAAATTAATGCGGTCGTCCTCAAAACAAGATTCACAGAATTACATTATTCTTGACCCTCTAAACGTCAGTTCATAGAAGTCCTCGTGGGTTGCACATTTGGTATAATCGCCCTCCTCCTACTGGTTCGGGCGAGTGTAGCATGGTTATTTCGTTTGGAAACTCGGGTGTTTCGTCCAAGAAACAGCAAATCGACCACAGAACACACGTAATTGTTTAAGGCGCATTAGCATAAGTGGCTAATGCGCCTTAAACAATATTCGAGTTCATCCGGTTAAAATTAACTCCAAATGTCTTACCAAAAATACTTTAGAAAGTATTCAAAGGAGTTCAAAGGAGCCAATTGTATGTTATAAATTGTTTATGTCATATTCACCAAGAACATGACCCGATCTCCTAGAGTCCTTTGAAATTCATGCTTTGTATACAACAGTTTCCTTAAACAAAGCAAAATGTTCTTTAAGATTCTCTCGACTTTCTTAAATGTATAATTTAAGACGTCATGTTGCCAAGGACATATTCTTTGCAGTCAGTTGATCCAAAGAGAGTTGCACACTCTTTGGATTTGAAAAAATAAAATAAAATAAATATTGTGTCAATAAAAGGTTAGCTGGAACGTGCAGGTATCCGGTTACTTTTGGCAATATAGCATAAGTTACAGCAGGCCCATCTCTATAAACTCATTTCAAACCTTACTGACCTTTCGGCTGAAGAATTATGTTTAAAGGTTTTTGATTCCTTTTACCTTCCATGATCTGAACTAATCACGATTACATGATAGGAGTTTCCCCTCTTTTTTTCTACGACATTTGCAACTCATATTGATTGCAATTGAAACAGTTCATCTGATGAAAAGGCGCATAGTTAGCTCTAACTGAAAATCAAAGATACCATTCTGAAAGTTCTTTCTGAACCGTTCAAATCCGAGAAAAGAAACCCGTGAAACTTAATGATTCGGCTTTTTTTAGGATGTTAAAACTCAGAAGATTTGGGCATGGTCGGAATGAAAGATCACGGGTCTTCATAGTGTGAATAGTGTTAGGGTCAGGCGCCACATGTGGTTTCCCACATCTGCGCGATATGTACGCTGTGAAGAAATACAGAACTACTATAAATGCCAGAAAAGTGTTGCTTGTTGAATGTGTAGTATTGTTTTGGGTTCTGTTGCGAGTCCTGGCATTTGACCGCAGGGCCCCTGCTAGCACAACCGCTAGGTAGTAGCCAGGCTGCCCATAATTCTCTGGCTGGTCTGTGTCAGGGTCGCCTCAGCTTCCTGGGCGGAGACTATAAGTTTAAAAAAAAAAAGCCGATTAGATAGAGTGTACCGAAGAAGGGAGGGTTGAAAGTAAGAGTAAGGGAATGTAGGCGAAAGCATCCCCAAGCGGTCAATGGAGACTAAGTTCCATCAGGCAAAGAAAGGGGGAAGGGATGGGGTCGAAAGTGACTGTGCAAGGGAGCACAGATAGGATCGCCATTTGGCGCCTCTGTCAAGTCCGGGTGGTGTCCAATCCAGAGGTTTAAGTCAATCGGATGGTAGCTATCAAACTACAATGGTAGGGTAGTTTTCCGTTTAGTGGTGTGATGGTCAAGTTCATGACATATCAATTCTGGATGGTAGCCCATCATGGTCTCAAATCGTCTATTGTCTTCCTCGGAACCGTTGTGGTGGCAGTACAGGAACTGTGGATAAGGATTTCCTTCGGCTGAAGAGCTCTTGCGCGAAACGCGTAAAAGCTATATGTCCCTCCCTACTATCAAGTAGGTATGCTTCTTGATCTTTGGGTATGTAGCTCAAGGAGGTGATAAAGGCGCAACGGAGATCCTCATACAGAGGGCAGTCATACATGAGGTGGGACCAACTCTTAGTGCCACCACAGGTGCAAGTGGTAACATCGGTGATTCTCAGGGCCGTCAGTTTGCCTTTTAATGATTAATGGCCAGTTAACAGGTATGTAACATATAGGCCAGGCGAAAACCAGGGGGAGGAAGCCTGGGGGAACACCCTGCCGATGTGAGGGAAGAACTTTCTAATGATTTCACCTTTGTTGGAGGTGAAATCTCGCTTGCCATGTCTACTGCAGAAGTGTGTTCTTACCAAGAAAGGCTTCTGTTCTTCAAATTGCAATGTCTGGAGACTAGGCATCTGCGAGAAAATCTGATTGAGGTGATGAAGGCTTGAATGGATTCAGCAAACTGAATTCTAATGGCATTTTTCCCTCTTGATCAGATCACACATTTTTAAATTGAGGAAGGATGGTCGCAGGAGACAGATGTGTGGGAGTTTGGCTGTGTTCCAACAATCAACCAACGGCTGGCTGGCTGGTTGATTGTTGGAACACACTGCCATCTCTTGTTGTAGAAGTGTGTAGATTTATCCAATGATTTATCTTCAATAAATTCTAGACAAACTCTTGGAGAAATGTACAAATGTGGTGGGAGTTTTTTTTTTTTTTTGGATGATTCTATTTAAGCTTGCTTTCTTGCATCATTTTCCACTACTAACATTGATACTATTTACATTACTGAGCAGTGCTTTTGGCAAAAGCAGCAAAAGTAAGTTACCTAATTAATTACAACTTATTTCATAATAGAAATAAATTGATTTCAACAAGCCCTACAGCTAATATATACCAGTGTATATAAAGAGAAGTACTGTACTTACTCAAAATTCAAATATTCGGCGTTTAGGCCTAGGAGAAATGCATCCATTCCATTTGACAAGTCCTTTTTCCCTTTGCTGTTTCTTGATATCTCATAGTAGAACGGCCACTTAAAAGGCAAATATAAATGCGGTATAAAATATCGCTAATATATTTTATCTGTTATTATTAAATTATTATAAAAAGCCTTAATTGGAAAGCTAAAACTCCGAATTTTTCATAGATGGGAGTGTGTTATCACCAATAAATCCTTTTTGTTACTACAGAAGGAACGTGAAAAATACCACGTCTTAGGTATCACAAGGCCAAAACGAATTTGTAAACTTACTTCGAGCGTGGCCACATTCAGCGTAGCGTGATTGAGGTTTTTGCAGTGGTAGAAAAGCAACGACCTCATCGGACGAAAATGGCTCAGCGTGTATGATTTTCTGTGAACATCCTTAGAATTCGATGGGAAAGCTGGCCTTCTGTAACTATGTATTTCGTAGAGGACATCCTTCCTATTCTTTCGAAGTTGAGAAGCTTCTCTCCCTGTTGTCTGAAATATAATCGGAGGTAAAAAAAAAAGAGCAAATTATACGAGTTGTTAAAATAACTCAGCGATATTAAAATCCTTCACTTATGAGGACACAAACAGTTACTTACATTTCGAGATATGCTTTCTGTGTGGGAGAAAACGCTTACAAAAACGGCATGGTAAACTCCACTCATTGCATTTGAAAATTCATTTGATAATTCAGCAGTGTTCACTTCTCCATCTACGAAAACTAACCATCTCATGTAAAACTTCGCAAACACAGGAACCTGTGATCAAGAAAATATGAACCTAACTACCACTCGTCCAGTAAGCATCAGTGTATCGTTAAGGCAATGAGGTTTTTTTTTAAATGGAAATGAAAACATGTAAAATTCCCGGTTTCGATTTCCGGGACTTTTCATCCCAAAAATTCAATTCTTTATCATAAAATGCATTTAATTACGATTATAGAAATTGAAACAAAAAAAATATACGACCTTCATAAAAATCCTGAATTTTTTTCTAACACACTATAAATAAATGGCATAACTATGTTAACTGGAGAGGGCTGGAACTGGACAATACCGATACATGCAATATCCAACATATTATATAACATACCCACTGTCTTACTAACTCACCTCATTTAAAAAGCGTTTAGTGTCGTCTTGGGATCCGGCTAAGTATATCACGAGGAATTTCTTGTTCAAAATGAAAGGTTTCTGTTTGAATGGATCGTACATCTTGATGATTAAAGCCAACCCTCGGTGATCTTCTAAAGTCATTATTGAAATCCCAAATTTGAAGATCTCTTCCGAAATACAAGCGGTCGTGACTCGTTCTGTTAAAAACATAAAAAAAAAAAAAAAAACCCACATTTATTAAGGTCACTGGGGTGACCTTAATTTGGTGTATTAAGGTGTATTGTGTCTGTAAATTGCGTGTGTTCTCTGGTCGATTTGCCTGTTTTTGTGGACGAAACACTCCAGTTTCTGGAGGGAAAACTTGCTATCTAAGCCTGACATCGACAAACTCAGAAACTAAGTGAAAAAAACTCACAAGTTCCTCGCGTCATCGAGTTTGGAACCCAGGCCTTTTTCATCCGGTGTGAGAAGGACGGCGACGCTACAACTACGCTACGCACAGACGACTCAACATAACGTTTTCCCATACCATCAAATAAATGAGCATATGCATTAATGCTAATTCTGCTGCCTCCCTTAAATAGTGATTTCCTCAAACTCTTAAAGGATTCTCAATGATATTAGCAAAGACCCTTACGCCAAATGTATTCCTTCTCAACAAAATAGATTTCTTATGTCTATTAGGAGGGCCATTATTATAAAAAACTTCCCTAAAAGCCTTACAGATTCCCTGAAGCCTTGAATTAATCTTTAAGGTTCCCAATCTATAGTCCCTCATATCGCTCGTCAGACTTACAGACACATACTCACTAGTTCCCAAAACGTATCTGGACATTGCCTTCCTTATATATCAGTCTGACTCAATTGATTATCTGGGATGGTCCAATGGACTATGAAAATATCTGTCCAGATGGTTTTTTTTTCTTTTTTTGGAGGGTAGCGAATATTCTTCCCGAATTCCGGCATGGGCCTGTATTAATCCAACAAATGGTCAGTTCGTTTTTGTTTAATATCATTAATTTTCCCCATATGTATAATAATGAATTCTTTATCCCTGGTTAGAATCAGCTGGTAACAGCATCAATTGTTCTCAGCAGATACACTCGAGGTTCTAGCCCAAACAGGGAACCTAACTATGAGAACTGAAATGTAAATAATAGGTCATTTTAAGAAATTCTGTTCAAAATTATCGTACTCGAATTTTTGTTCATACTTGCATTGTTTTTCATTTTTTATTATATTCATATTTTAAATACTTAGCTAACTGCTCAACTCAGTTGTAGTTATTATAAACATGTACCTGATTTCGAGGAGAACAAAATAAGGATATGAGATTCCGGGCGTAAGTAGCCAGTATACACATCGCTGACCGCCTTCAGTACAGCAGAACATTTCCAGAAAGAGAGGTGGTTTACTCCGGGTGTAGTAAGAAATTTTCCTTCTGTAAAAGATAGACGGAAAGTCATAATAAGGATATCAAAATTAACAACGATTCTCCCACACAGTAAAAAGGGCCTGTTTTTAACCCCACTGAACTCAATCCACCAACCCAACCCAACTCTTGCTAGATCATCAATGACAATCAATGCAAGCAGTGGTCAAAATTTAACAATGTACTACCTCAAATGCGTTATCATGCACTTGAACCTTTTAAATTTCACATGTTTGTAGCACGCAAAGGTACCTTAAAAATTCAAGCTCAAGAATAATTCAGAAGTCCAACATGTAGTACATAATTCCATGCACTCTTTAAAAAAACACCCTCTCCTGGCGGCTAGTATGCTCTGATGATGGGATCACAGCATGCTAGCTGCCAGGGTTACAGCATTCTAGTCATTAGAGAAACAGACCGGCAGTCCACTACCAAACGATCAATGTAATCCTACCAGGCTATATTTGAGGCAAAACTGCACCTTGAATTCTTTTGAATACACTTCTTACCATTTTGATGTGCATCGAGGACGGCACACATAATTGGGATTAGAATCCTCCAAACTCTCCAAGTTTCTGACATGCCACTTTTCTTTCCTTTCTTTCTGAACTCCAAACTAGTGATGTGCCTTCAGCAATCATTCTCCTCACTATAAGTAAAGTTGTCGTGAAATGTGCTTCGACTTCCCTCCTCTGACGTGTTCCCAAACACGTCAGAGGGCTGCAGTAAAATCAATCGGTTACGAAATTTTCAGACGCAAATGACGTAACTTCCTAAATGGCACTAGCAATGCTAACTCAGTCACTAGCATTGATTCAGTAGAGTAAGTAGCGAGAGTAATATTATGTAAAAATAAAAGCCTCAGAGCCACCGAAGAAGCCTCTCATGTCGACAAAAGAACGAGTTCAAAAACATAGCGAACGAAAAAAAAAATGCAGATTTTAATAAAATCTGCTTCTCAAGATTTTGATCAACATCAACCTTCTACATCGACTTTTCTTCAAGTAGCTGGAGCGTCAACATCAGGAAATTATATTCAAGAACTTCCTGATGATTTCGATCCAGAAAATTTGAGTTCATATCAATTACCTGAGGATTTTCAATTGATTTCAGAACCGGCTAGACAGAGTATACTGCAACAACCAGTTTCGATTGCATCATCCAAAAAGAAACAAAATCATATTTCAGCTCAACCTCGTGTTGTACACCCTCCACAAGTTTCAACAGTAGTCGAGCATGAAATCATTTACAAGAACCTCGTACAACATGACCGTAACTCCTATAAAGAATTTGGACTACAATTTCTGTAAAATACATTTGCATCTGTTTGAGATATCTGTGATGATTATGGTATGAAAATGATGTAAAATTGTGATCTCCAGAAAGTTATCCGTTAGTTCTTTTAGAATTTCCAACTGCAGATGTAACGAGTAAAAAACAAAAAAAAGGAAAAAAAAAACTATTATATTCAGGCCACCAGAATAATTAACTTCATCTGCCGTGCTGTGTGTGTGTCTATGTCTGTTAATTGCGTGTGTGTTCTATTGTCGATTTGTCTGTTTTGCTGGAAGAAAAAACCCAGTTTCTGTGAGGAAAACCTTGCTGTCTACGCCTGAGACCAACTAACTCAGCCACGGAGTGTAAAAAGTCAATTAAAGTTCCTCGCGTTTTTTTTTCACAATGTCGCTCGGTAAGTAGGTTCAGGCGAAAGTAGCGTGCATTTTTCTGCCTGAAACTCGTGTTTATCGTCCAGCGAAAAAATCCACCAAAGAACACACGCAACTTATAGACATTTAATATGTTTTCTAAGTTTCTAATATCCTTAAAAGCCTACGAGAACAACATATCGAGAAAAAGACCGCTCTCTGAAAGTTAAAATTTGGGAATCGACAAGTTACATACGCCTATTTCAAGACTTGTATATGGTACTCGCGTGTGCACAGTCTGTATAAAATCGTTTTGGAGAAAAACAAACATCGCTTAGTTGTGTACTTTCTGTTATAAGCATTAGTAGAGGCATATGATGCAAGAAAGCGAGCTTATGCGCAATCAACCAAAAAAAAAAAAAAACTTCCACTTCACCCCTCAGTTCGTTCAAAATACCTATCCAGCTGAGCCTTAAACTTACTTAGGCTATCAACTTCCACGACAAGGGATGGAAATCTGTTCCACCAACCAACCAACCAACCACCCGCTGGTTAAAGGCAAATTTCCGCACATCTATTCTACCTCTGTCTTTCCTCAATTTGAATTCATGCCCTCTCAGGTGATTATTCTTAGCCAGAGGCAGAATCGCATTAACATTGAGCATGTTCAAACCATTCAAGGCTTTATACACCTCTATCAGATCACCTCGCCAGTGCCTAGTCTCCAGACACTGTAATTTGCAAAACTTAAGCCTTTCTTCGTAAGAGCAACCCTTTGTTCCCTTCACTAATCTTGTTGCCCTTCTCTGTACTCGTTCCAGCAGCTCAACATCCTTCTTGAAATGAGGCCTCCAGAACTGTATACAGTACTCGAGGTGTGGCCTGACCATTGCCTTATACAAGGGAATAATCACCTCCTTATCCTTGCTAGAAACATTTCTGTATATCATTGACAAGACACCATGAGCTACTCTTGCAGCCCGTCTGCACTGCTCAGAGAACTTCATATCCGCCTGCACAATTACCCCCAGGTCCTTTTCATTCTCTACCACTGTCAATGTAGTACCACAGAGTTGATGCGTTGCTCTGGGGTTGCTGTTTCCCATGTCTTGTCAATGTTAAACTTCATTTGCCACCTCTCAGCCCATCTGCTGAACCATTCCAGAACCTGTTGAAGCAGCATAGCGTCAGTAGTGTCCTTAACAACCCCGCCAACCTTTGTATCGTCTGCAAACTTGGACATTAAGCTTGATATACCATCGTCAATATTATTTATAAATGCAGAAAACAATAATGGACCCAACACTGAGCCCTGAGGGACTCCACTAATAACATTAGTCCACGATGAGCAGTGTCCATTGATTACCACTCTCTGTCTTCTCCCCCTCAACCACCCCTTTATCCATAGCAGCAATTTGCCACCAATGCCACACTGCTCCAATTTGTGCAGCAGTCTTCCATGTGCAACAATATCAAAAGCCTTTCTAAGATCCAAGTATATAATATCAAAGTTATTCTTCACACCAGTTCTTTTGTAACTGCATCATATGGCCGACCGGGCTAGCCGGGTGGGTAAAGTGCCTGCCTGGCAACTCAAAGGTCGCGGGTTCGAATCCCGCCTCGGGCTTGGATCAGAGTAGTGCAAAAACCTTGGGAGGTGCATTATGGCGACAGAAGCCGATGTGCCAACAACTAACAAAAAAAAAAAAAAAGCTGCATCATAGTATCCAGTCAAATTGGTCAGGCAAGACTTCCCCTTAAACAAACCATGCTGTGTCCGAGCTATAACTGAAGTCTTGTCTAGATGATCCTGCAGTGCTTCTTTAACCAGTGCCTCCATTAAATTTCCTGGAACAGAAATTAAACTCACAGGTCTATAATTACTTGTGTCAACCTTTGATCCTCCTTTGTGAATTAGGGTCACATTTGTACATGTCCAATCTATGGGCACCTCCTCTGAGTCCAAGGAAGTCTCATAATTATGGCTAAGGCTTTGCTTACTTCCTTTGCTGCCTCCTTTTATATAACTGGATAGATCCCACCCACCCGAGGTGCCTTTTTTGTGTGTACCTTCAACAATGTTTCCTCCACTTTACTCTCAGTTATGACAAGATTATCTAGCTTACTGCCACAGTTGAATATACCTCTAGCATTCCCCTCGCTGAATAACTCCTCATGTGTGAATGTCGATGCAAAATATTCATTTAGTTTGTTAGCTACCTGAGCAGGATCATCTACAGTTGACCCATCGATATCAAGTGGACCAATCTGATTCATCCCCTTCCTTCTAGAGTTTACATAAGTAAAGAACTCTTTGCTGTTTTTCTTTGCATCCCTTGCCAAAGATTTCTCGTAATCTGCCTTCGCCTGCCTAATCTACTTTGTAACTTGGTTACAGATCAACTTATATCTATCATAGGCTTCTGTGTCACGTGTTAATTTATATGTATCCCATGCATTTTTCTTCTCTGCCATATGTCTCATAGTTCATCTGACATCCATTTAGTTCTAAACCTTGATCAATATTGCTTAATTGGTATGTAGAGCCTAGTAGCTTCCAAGATAAATTCTTTGAATGCTTCCATTTTGATTTTGCTGTTGGTAATATCATCAGTTGTTCCCACTGTGTACAATTTAAATACTGTCTCAGACCATCGTAATCGTCTTTACGAAAGCAATAACCCTTCCTTTTACTCCTGATGGTAGTTACCTCTTTGAGTAAATCCCACTTCAGCATACTGTGATCACTGCCACCTAGTGGTTCCTTTACCTCCAGATTCTTAATGCATGAAGAATCACTACTGATAATCAAATCAAGAGTATTACTCCCTTTAGTTTCCTCCCGAACATGCTGATGTAGAAAACAATCATCCAATAAATCCACAAAAGCCTTGCTAGTGTGTGTGTGTGACCAACCCACAAATTCCAGTCAATATCTGGGAAATTAAAATCTCCCATTATAAGACTCTCTGATTTACTGGCACACTCTATTTCTCTGTACAGTTTCTTATTATACTCATCAGAGTCATTAGCTCTGATGCCTATAGCTCCTACTCTCAATTTTGATCTCCCAATGCTTATGTCATACCAAACTGACTCGACACTGCACTGCCTAGCGATGTCGACTGGCTTCACTCCTTGGATTTTGTGTTTCTTAACTAATAGCATAACCCCTCCTCCCTTCCTATCCTTTCTATCCTTTCTGTGGACGTTGTACTCCCAAAATTCCAGTTCTGCTTCCCTTATTTCTGTGTGACACCACGTCTCTGATATCCAAACAATATCCGCCTTTGATGCTTTCAGCAATACCTCAAATTCATCAAATTTATTAACAACTCCTAGCATTGGTGTACACGCAAGTATACATGCACTTGTTCTTTTTCTTAGCTACCCTAACACACCCCATGTGTTTACTTGTACTGCACAGATCCCCAGCAGTCTCTGAAATATTGTGGAGCACTATAGGCCAATATCTACTGCATCTACCTTGTTAAAAGTACTGGAGAAAGCTCTGTTGCCAAAGTTGTCGAATCAGATACTAGCTGGGCAGCCTCAACAAATTCATTATTCAATGACTGCAAGATCAACAATAACTAACCTCCTCACAGTTCAGGCCACGATATTAAATGCTTTCCAAGCCAGAAAGGAAATTGCAATAATTTATGCCGATATAAAAGCAGCATTCGATAGTCTAGATGTACATGCCTTACTTCATCTGCTCCAACACGCTTTCCAAATAAAAGGAAATTTGCTGAAGTTCCTACAGGCTCTACTTACTTGTCGGTCCATTTATTACCGCACAGATAATCAGATCCTCCAACGCCAACTCCATGCAGGAGTTCCACAGGGTGGAGTTTTATCAGGACTCCTCTTTACCGCAATGATGATCCCGTTCTGCAACGGTAGGGATGATGTATGCACTTATGCAGATGATATTAAGATCCTAACACCTATCCAACCGTCCATGAACAATTGGGCATTATGTGAGCAGATTAATTATAAGCTTCTGAACTTATTCGTGTACTTGGACAAATTTGGCTTGGTCCTAAATCCGCAGAAGACCGTAGTCATGGTGTACTCGCTCAAAAAATCGCCTACGCTCGTACACCCGAAACTTCATGGCAAACCTATCCCAGTTGTTGAGACGCATAGAGATCTCGGAGTAACATTTGATACGAAACTTTCGTTCAACTCTCATATTGACCTGACTGTAAAGAAAATGAACTACTTACGTTGGGCAACAAAACAGCACCTCTTGCACGTGAAACAGACTGCAACAACCGCACGATATTTAAGAACCACAGTGTATTCAGCCATTTTGTATGGCGCTGAATTGTGGGCGTCAGCCACCCCTACCCACATTAGGAGAATATATGCGAGTGAATTCTGGCTGCTGAAGTGGGCAAACCATAAGCACCACCTCCCACAACAGTTAAGGACCACGCAGCTCTCTGAACAGCTTAAACTGCAGCGTTTACCAGACATCATTGCCTGGAAACGATTGATAATCACCACCAAAATGATGACTGGCATGATATCATCACCATGCTTCTGGCAGCTTTGTGAGTGGCACATCCCGCCATCTGCATTAAGAGGTACAAAATCCTTGAGAATGAAGACCAACAGACTGAAGATGGCCGACAGGTTTATACCCGCCAGTGCGTTAGAATCAATTCAGTGCCTAACACATATCGGAATTGACCTACTAAAGCTCATAGAAGACCCGAATTATAGGAAACAAACCGCAGTGTGGCTCGCTGAGGCTACTGTTGCCTAGTAGTTGTGTGAATTTCTGTCAAGAACTGTGTGTACGCAATTGAACAATATATATCTCGCACAAGTTGATCAGTGGATGCGATGTTAAGATGAACTTTTGTATTACAATTGCCAGGACTCTAGACAGAAATGTAGTGAAGAGTAATGCAATTTATATGTCATCTTTTCGTGTATATTTATTGTATATTTGTTGCCCTTTCTTGTATATTTTAGACATTCTTTTATTCACATTTTATGGTAATCCCCTGGTATTGTCTGCCGTGAAGGGAATTTGTCGCTTACCAATGTACTCATATATTTTAAATTCGGTAGGACAAATAAAGATTTATTTATTTATTTATACATGCACTTGTTCTTTTTCTTAGCTACCCTAACACACCCCATGTGTTTACTTGTACTGCACTGATCCCCATCAGTCTCTGAAATATTGTGCATCTTGTTTTCCGGGCTTCTGCTCATTCCAATAGAAGCAGTGCAAGAATCACTTTCACCTCTGCCAGTGGCTACTGTTAATCTGTTAGTCGTTGTATCCCCCCAATCTAGCAGTTTTCCGACCCACCTAATACTGGCTCGATAGCATCAGCAAACATTCTTGCACCCTTTCTATTTAAGTGTATCCCATCCCTGTAGAAGCAGTCTCTCCTGTTAACAAGTACAGACCAGGCTGAAAACAATTCTACCCCTTGAACCTTGCACAATCTTTTCAGCGCCGAATTTATCAACACGGCTCTCATCATATACTCCCTTCTATCGTGTC